>NC_136998.1:23601289-23893789 GCF_032717465.1 Coenobita brevimanus | reverse complement strand
AATATTATCAAAAATGACTGACATAAAAACACACGAATCACAAAAATCTCACTAGGCCTACGAATCAACACCTTATGTTATACAGTACAAGGAAAAAATGTAATAACACTTATACTCAAATTACACAGCTGCTAGATGGCTGGAGACTTCCTGAGCACTCACAATAATAACAACTGTACAGGGGAGGACAGAGATGTGAGCAAAATGAGGAGTAGATCTAAGTGGCAATTAATGTAGAGACTGAGCTCATTATATAGGGGCTGGCAGAGCTTGATACAACTTGTAAGAAGGACGCGCAAATGAAGCCATAGGGGACAAAGAGTTGACAATCCTGCTCTAAACAACAGAAAGAACGACTTGCTCTACGGTAAGGGTAGAAGGGGGTGTGAGGTTGAACACGCTCGTGATCAAACATGCAGCATACTGTACGTTAGAATTACACAAAGGATGATGAAATCATAGGCTATGTAATGCCCCCCCACAAAGAAAAAGAAATTTACAAAGGAAATTTCTTATTACTCTAAAACAATCTGTCTAAAGTCTAGATAAGCATATCAGCAATAACATTTTTTTTCCCCTTGATATGTTGTATGTCTAATGAATACTCCTGAAGAAGTAGACTCCATCTTGTCAATCTCTGATTTTTATCTTTAAACTTATTAAGGAATTTCAGTGGGTTATGATCGGTATAAATGATTATGGAGTCAAAACCAGAACACAAATAAAATGAAAAATGCTGTAAACCTAAAATCAAGGCCAAAAGCTCTTTCTCATTAGTTGAGTAGTTCTTTTGAGGTGGAGTGAACTTCTTACTGTAATAAAAAACAGGGTGTTCAATACCCTGATCATCCTCTTGCAGCAAAACAGCCCCAGCTCCTTTATCACTTGCGTCAACAGCCATCTTAAAAGGCTTAGCAAAATTTGGAGTAGCGAGCACTGGCTGACTTAATAGGATAGCTTTAAGCTTGCTGAAAGAGGATTCGCAGTTATCGGTCCAGACAAATTTAACTCCCTTTTTCAGTAGGTCTGTAAGTGGTGATACAAGAATTGAAAAGTTAAGAACAAATCTCCTGTAATAACCTACCATTCCCAAAAATCTTTGAATCTCTTTCCTACTTTTAGGTCTGGGAAGATCACTTACAACCTGAACCTTAGCTCCTGGTGGTACAACATGTCCATCACCAATTACGTACCCAAGGTACTGAACTTTAGCTTGACCAAACTCACACTTTGATAGATTAGCTACAAGATTAGCCTGAACCAAACGCTCAAGAAATTTACTGACATGGCATAGGTGATCTTTCCAGTTGTCACTGAAGATTAATACATCATCAATATAAACAACACACCCTGCCAAACCCTCTGTTACAACATTCATGAGCTTCTGAAAAGTGGCTGGTGCATTCTTCATACCATATGGCATTACAGAACATGCAAAAGTCTTTCCTAGTGTTACAAAACATGAGATCTCCCTAGCACGTTCAGTCATAGGTACTTGGCAGTATCCCTTTAACAAATCAAACTTACTTATGTACCTAGCCTTTCCGATCTTGTCTATGCAATCTTCCACGTGAGGGAGAGGGTAAGTGTCTGTTTTGGTTATCTGATTAACACGTCTGTAGTTGATGCAAAGCCGCTGTGACCCACCTGGCTTAGGGACTAGAGTGACCGGAGAACTCCACTCGCTCTGACAGGGCTCAATCATCTTGTGGTCCAACAGGTAGCCAAGCTCCTTCTGGATGAGAGGAACTTTCATTGGGTTCACACGGTAAGGAGGCAGTTTAATTGGCTTTGCGTCTCCAACATCGACATCATGCATCAACACAGTGGTTCTTCCTGGAGTGGAACGGAACACTTGCGGGTACTCCTGCAGTAATGCCGAAAACTCCTGCCTTTCCTCGGGAGCTAGATGAGAAAGCTTAGTCTGGAGATCATTCATGATATCAGGATTCTTCCCCAAACTATCACTCAGGCTCATGCTGAATGGGAAAGCTTCACTTGCAGACTCGGGTGGAACAGCTACAGTGCAGACTGGGTTATTTTCGTGCTGCCTGTGATATAACTTTAGCATGTTGATGTGACAAAGTTGCTTGTTCTTTCTACGATCTGGTGTGGCGATGACATAGTTGACATCACTGAGTTTCTCCTCCACGAAATAAGGACCAGTAAACTTGGCTTGAAGAGGTTGTTCATGCACCGGTAGCAGAATCAAAACCTGATCTCCTGGCTGAAAGTGGCGTAACCTGGACTTCTTATCATACCAAGTCTTCATCTTCTCCTGAGCAGCTCCTAAATTCTCTCTCGCCAGCTGTAAAGCAATGGACAGCCGTTCTTTGAACTTCATCACATACTCCAGCAGGTTGACGTCATCTTCCTCCAACAGCCAGCATTCCTTGAGTAGCTTAAGGGATCCTCTTACATCATGGCCAAACAGTAGTTCAAAAGGTGAGAAGCCCAGTGATTCATTTGGAGATTCTCTTGCGGCAAATACAACGAATGGAAGACCTTTATCCCAGTCTTTCTGATGTTCCAAACAGTATTTCTTGAGCATCGATTTGAGTGTTTGATGATATCTCTCCAACGCTCCTTGGGTCTGGGGATGGTAAGCTGAAGACGTGATCTGGGTGATGCACAACTCTTTCAGAGACTGCTTGAAAACATTTGACATGAAATTATTTCCCCGGTCTGACTGTACCTCCTTGGGCGGACAAAACTTGGTGAAGAACCCTAGCATTTCCTTAACCACGTTCTTTGCTGAGATATTTCTAAGTGGAATGGCTTCAGGATAACGAGTAGCCATATCAATCAGGGTCAACACACAAGAAAATCCTGAAGAAGTCTTAAGAAGAGGGCCCACAATATCCACCAACACACGGGTGAATGGCGCCTCAAAAGGAGGAATGGGAACTAGAGGTGCAACCTTTTCGGTCTGATTACACTTCCCCACAATTTGACAGGTGTGACAAGACTTACAATACCAGGAAACATCCCTGAAGATACCTGGCCAGTAGAAGTGTTTCAAAATGCGTGCCACAGTCTTCCTCACTCCAAGGCGTCCTGCCAAACTGGAATCATGAGCCACTCTAATGATATCCTGCCTACAAACACGAGGGATGGCAACTTGATGTACAACCTCCCATTCACAGTCGGCTGATGCTGCTGGGGGTCTCCACTTCCTCATAAGTACTCCTGACTTTATATAATAACAAGTAGAAGCACCAGCTGACTCTTCCTCACTGCAAGCAGAGTTAGCTAGACCTTTCAACTCAGGGTCAGCAACCTGCAACTCAACCAACTCTTGACGAGACAAATTATCAACACTACAAGATACTGCCTCATCTGGTGAGTGGTCCAAATTAGCAAGAAAAGTGTCAGCTAGGATAACATCATCATCATCATTATCCTCTAAGTCACCAGTAACTTTAGACTTAGCCCTAGTGACAGCACATGCAGGGAACACATCAGGGGCATCACAATCCTGGGCCGCAGCCACTGGCTCACTAGACAACTGAGGAGCTGGACACACTTGACTTCCACCAATATCATTTCCAAGTAAGAAAGTTACACCTGACATTGGGAGTGTCTCAACCAACCCAACCATAACAGAACCATTAACAAAACCAGACTCTAAATTCACTCTGCACAGGGGGACAGAGAAGTAATTATTCCCTACACCTTGTAAGATTACAGTTTCATCAAAGGAATTAACATTAGAGCCTAGAACACTGGTCAGCATAAGGGATTGGCAAGCACCTGTATCACGATTTATTTTAACTGATTTCCTGTCATTACTGTCCAGAGGACTGACAAAACCATCAGACAGGAAATTAGCACATGAACTCTTGAGAGTGTCACCCACGTTACTGCTCAAAAGAGGAGCTTCATCATGAGGATTTAATTTACCCCTCATAGCAGGTTCAGTTAACTCAGTTAAAGAATTCTGGGAACTCTCAAGGGTGGACACTAGACCAATTGACTGAATATTTAAAGACTCCTTTTTGTTCACATCACGCTGTCTCCTGAAACATTTCTCCGTAGTATGACCAAGCTTACTACAATAAGTACATTTACTTTTCTGAAATCTAGAGGTGAAGCTGGTATTTACTTCCTGAGAAACATCATCTTTATTCTCTTTCCTGTTACCTGTACTCTGAGTAGAGGCAACGTACTTACTCTCAGCTTTCCTTTTTTCTTTAGAATATCTCTTGTGAGTGAGAACATATTCATCAGGTAAAACTGCAGCATCAGACAAATTATCTATTCTTTTCTCATCAAGATATAGGCTTACATCTTTATTAATACACCTATTGAAGTCCTCCAGCAAAATCCACTGCTTAAAGTTATCAAAATCAGAATCCACATTCTTAGAATTTAACCACTGCTCTAACAGATCTTCTTTGATTTTTGCATACTCAACATGGGATTGCTTATCTTGCTTATAAGTTGTCCTAAATTTCACTCTATAGGCTTCAGGAACAAGCTCATAGGCCTTAAGAATCAAGCTCTTAACTACATCATAATTATCAGATTGATCCTGAGGCAAAGATGCATAAGTTACTTGAGCTTTACTGGTGAGAACAGTTTGAAGGAGTACTGCCCAATACTCTTTGGGCCAATTAAAACCTGTAGCTACCCTCTCAAACAACTGAAAAACTTTGTTAAATCAGATTCATTAAAAGGAGGGACAAGTTTAACATTTTTAGCCACATCAAAATCATCAGAGCTAGATGATCCAGTTCCACCTTGTTTCATGCGATACTCATAGTCTGCCTGAATCCTAGCAAGTTCAATTTGTGCCTGAGCTTGTACCTGTGCCTCCTGAATACGAGCCTGAGATTCAGCCTCCTTAGCATTTGCCTGAAATTCAGCCTCCTTAGCACGAGCCTCCTGCAGGGCTAGCTGTAACTTAGCTAATTCACTCTGCGTTTGCTCATTTGGAGGAGTTACATAAAACAAGCTTTCATTAATCATGTCGACAATTTGATCTTTAGAATGATGAGAGCGAACAACAATTCCCAATTATTGAGCAACAAGCTTAAGTTCATTCTTTGTTCTGTTTTCTACATCACACACTGTTTGCACATTTGACAAAAAATCTTTGGCTTCATCAAGCGTAGTAATGGTAGACATCATGAATAAATCACAGTCACAAAATATCAAGCAATATCCTCATGATAATATCCTGAATATCCTGATAAGAGGTCGCCAAATTTATGTTACGGAACAGAGAAAAACTGTCCTGCAAAGTTCCAGGTTCAAAACAAAAGAGTTAGGTAAAATTACAAGTTAAAGTTTAATGCTCAAACTAACAACAAAACATTCAGGACTCATAAGGATAATGTAATGCCAAAAACAGGTTAAATATATGGTTAACTGCAATAGCCTCTATTAACACGAAATTAGCAAGAGTAAATTTATCTAAATCAGCCCTGATAAAATGAGAAAACCGGATAATGCTCAGTGAATGCAAGATATATTATTACAGATACATAATATTATCAAAAATGACTGACATAAAAACACACGAATCACAAAAACCTCACAAGGCCTACGAATCAACACCTTATGTTATACAGTACAAGGAAAAAATGTAATAACACTTATACTCAAATTACACAGCTGCTAGATGGCTGGAGACTTCCTGAGCACTCACAATAATAACAACTGTACAGGGGAGGACAGAGATGTGAGCAAAATGAGGAGTAGATCTAAGTGGCAATTAATATAGAGACTGAGTTCATTATATAGGGGCCGGCAGAGCTTGATACAACTTGTAAGAAGGACGCGCAAATGAAGCCATAGGGGACAAAGAGTTGACATTCCTGCTCTGAACAACAGAAAGAACGACTTGCTCTACGATAAGAGTAGAAGAGGGGAGTGAGGTAGAACACGCTCGTGATCAAACATGCAGCATACTGTACGTTAGAATTACACAAAGGATGATGAAATCATAGGCTATGTAACAATATATATATATATATATATATATATATATATATATATATATATATATATATATATATATATATATATGTGTGTGTGTGTGTGTGTGTGTGTGTGTGTATGTGTGTGTGTGTGATATGTGTGTGTGTGTGATATGTGTGTGTGTGTGTGTGCGTTTGTATATATATTGTTACATAGCCTATGATTTCATCATCCTTTGTGTAATTTTAACGCACAGTATGCTGCATGTTTGATCACGAGCGTGTTCTGCCTCAGTCCCCCCCTTCTACCGTTATAGTAGAGTAAGTCGTCCTTTCTGTTATTCAGTGCGGGATTGTCGACCGTTTGTCCCCATCGCTTCATTTGCGCGTCCTTATTACAAGTTGTATCAGGCTCTGCTGGCCCCTATATAATGAGCTCAGTCTCTGCATCATTGCCACTTAGATCTGCTCCTCATTTTGTTCACATCTCTGTCCTCCCTTGTACAGATATTATTATTGTGAGTGCTCAAGAAGTCTCCAACCATCTAGCAGCTGTGTGTAATTTGAGTATAACCGTTGTTGCATTTTGTTCTGGTACTGTATAGCATAAGTTTAATTTGTAGGCCTAGTGAAGTTTGTAATTTATGTAGGGTTCTTTGTCAGTCATTTTTGATAATAGTTTGTATCTGTAATTATTTATCTGGCATTCACTGAGTATTATCTGGTATCTCATTTTATCAGGGCTGACTTAGATAAATTTATTCTTGCTAATTTCGTGTTAATAGAGGCTATTGCAGTTAACCATATATTTAACCTGTTTTTGCCATTACATTATCCTTATGAGTCCTGAATGTTTTGTTGTTAGTTTGAGCATTAAACTTTGACTTGTAATTTTACCTAACTCTTTTGTTTTGAACCTGGAACTTTACGGGACAGTAGTGACTCTTCGTATTCTCACTTAAAGTGTACATTATTTTTCTCTGTTCCGTAACATAAATTTGGCGACCTCATATCAGGATATTCAGGATATTATCATATGGATATTGCTTGATATTTTGTGACTGTGATATATTCATGATGGCTACTATTTCTACACTTGATGAAGCCAAAGATTTTTTGTCAAATGTGCAAACAGTGTGTGATATAGAAAACAGAACAAAGAATGAACTTAAGCTTGTTGCTCAACAATTGGGAATTGCAGTTCACTCTCATCATTCTAAGGATCAAATTGTTGGCATGATTAATAAAAGCTTGTTTAATGTAACTCCTCCAAATGAGCAAACGCAGATTGAATTAGCTAAGTTACAGCTAGCTCTGCAGGAGGCTCGTGCTAAAGAAGCTGAATTTCAGGCAAATGCTAAGCAGGCTGAGTCTCAGGCTAAGGAGGCGGAATCTCAGGCTCGGATTCAGGAGGCACAGATACAGGCACAAGTTGAACTTGCTAGGATTCAGGCAGACCATGAGTATCGCATGAAACAAGGTGGAACTGGATCATCTTGCTCTGATGATTTTGATGTGGCTAAAAATGTTAAACTTGTCCCTCCTTTTAATGAATCTGATTTAACAAAGTATTTTCAGTTGTTTGAGAGGCTAGCTACAGGTTTTAATTGGCCTAAGGAGTATTGGCCAGTACTCCTTCAAACTGTTCTCACCGGTAAAGCTCAAGTAACTTATGCATCTTTGCCTCAGGATCAGTCTGATAATTATGATGTAGTTAAGAGCTTGATTCTTAAGGCCTATGAGCTTGTTCCTGAAGCTTATAGAGTAAAATTTAGGACAACTTACAAGCAAGATAAGCAATCCCATGTTGAGTATGCAAAAATCAAAGAAGATCTGTTAGAGCAGTGGTTAAATTCTAAGAATGTGGATTCTGATTTTGGTAAATTTAAGCAGATGATTTTGCTGGAGGATTTCAAAAGGTGTATTAGTAAAGATGTAAGCCTATATCTTGATGAGAGAAGAATAGATAATTTGTCTGATGCTGCAGTTTTAGCTGATGAGTATGTTCTCACTCACAAGAGATATTCTAAAGAAAAAGGGAAAGCTGAGAGTAAGTACGTTGCCTCTACTCAGAGTACAGGTAACAGGAAAGAGAATAAAGATGATGTTTCTCAGGAAGTAAATACCAGCTTCACCTCTAGATTTCAGAAAAGTAAATGTACTTATTGTAGTAAGCTTGGTCATACTACGGAGAGATGTTTCAGGAGACAGCGTGATGTGAACAAAAAGGAGTCTTTAAATATTCAGTCAATTGGTCTAGTGTCCACTCTTGAGAGTTCCCAGAATTCTTTAACTGAGTTAACTGAACCTGCTTTGAGGGGTAACTTAAATTCTTATGATGGAGCTCCTCTTTTGAGCAGTAACGTGGGTGACACTCTCAAGAGTTCATGTGCTAATTTCCTGTCTGATGGTTTTGTCAGTCCTCTGGACAGTAATGACAGGAAATCAGTTAAAATATATCGTGATACAGGTGCTTGCCAATCCCTTATGCTGACCAGTGTTCTAGGCTCTAATGTTAATTCCTCTGATGAAACTGTAATCTTACAAGGTGTAGGGAATAATTACTTCTCTGTCCCTCTGTGCAGAGTGAATTTAGAGTCTGGTTTTGTTAATGGTTCTGTTATGGTTGGGTTGGTTGAGACACTCCCAATGTCAGGTGTAACTTTCTTACTTGGAAATGATATTGGTGGAAGTCAAGTGTGTCCAGCTCCTCAGTTGTCTAGTGAGCCAGTGGCTGTGTCCCAGGATTGTGATGTCCCTGATGTGTTCCCTGCATGTGCTGTCACTAGGGCTAAGTCTAAAGTTACTGGTGATTTAGAGGATAATGATGATGATGATGATGTTATCCTAGCTGACACTTTTCTTGCTAATTTGGACCACTCACCAGATGAGGCAGTACCCCGTAGTGTTGATAATTTGTCTCGTCAAGAGTTGGTTGAGTTGCAGGTTGCTGACCCTGAGTTGAAAGGTCTAGCTAACTCTGCTTACAGTGAAGAAGAGTCAGCCGGTGCTTCTACTTGTTATTATGTAAAGTCAGGAGTACTTATGAGGAAGTGGAGACCCCCAACAGCATCAGCCGACTGTGAATGGGAGGTTGTACATCAAGTTGTCATCCCTCGTGTTTGTAGGCAGGATATCATTAGAGTGGCTCATGATTCCAGTTTGGCAGGACACCTTGGAGTGAGGAAGACTGTGGCACGCATTTTGAAACACTTCTACTGGCCAGGTATCTTCAGGGATGTTTCCTGGTATTGTAAGTCTTGTCACACCTGTCAAGTTGTGGGGAAGTGTAATCAGACCGAAAAGGTTGCACCTCTAGTTCCCATTCCTCCTTTTGAGGCGCCTTTCACCCGTGTGTTGGTGGATATTGTGGGCCCTCTTCCTAAGACTTCTTCAGGATTTTCTTATGTGTTGACCATGATTGATATGGCTACTCGTTATCCTGAAGCCATTCCACTTAGAAACATCTCAGCAAAGAACGTGGTTAAGGAAATGCTGGGGTTCTTCACAAAGTTTGGTCTGCCTAAGGAGGTACAGTCCGACCGGGGAAGTAATTTCATGTCAAACGTTTTCAAGCAGTCTCTGAAAGAGTTGGGCATCACCCAGATCACGTCTTCAGCTTACCATCCCCAGACCCAAGGAGCGTTGGAGAGATATCATCAAACACTCAAATCGATGCTCAAGAAATACTGTTTGGAACATCAGAAAGACTGGGATAAAGGTCTTCCATTCGTTGTGTTTGCTGCAAGAGAATCTCCAAATGAATCACTGGGCTTCTCACCTTTTGAACTACTGTTTGGCCATGAAGTAAGAGGACCCCTTAAGTTACTCAAGGAATGCTGGCTGTCGGAGGAAGATGACGTCAACCTGCTGGAGTATGTGATGAAGTTCAAAGAACGGCTGTCCACTGCTTTACAGCTGGCGAGAGAGAATTTAGGAGCTGCTCAGGAGAAGATGAAGACTTGGTATGACAAGAAGTCCAGGTTACGCCACTTTCAGCCAGGAGATCAGGTTTTGATTCTGCTACCAGTTCATGGGCAACCTCTTCAAGCCAAGTTTAGTGGCCCTTATTTCGTGGAGAAGAGACTCAGTGATGTCAGCTATGTCATCGCCACACCAGATCGTAGAAAGAGCAAGCAACTATGTCACATCAACATGCTAAAGTTATATCACAGGCGGGACGAAAATAATCCAGTCTGCACTGTAGCTGTTCCACCCGAGTCTGCAAGTGAAGCTCTCCCATGCAGTATGAGCCTGAGTGATAGTTTGGGGAAGAATCCTGATATCATGAATGATCTCCAGACTAAGCTTTCTCATCTACCACCCAAGGAAAGGCAGGAGTTTTCGGCATTACTGCAGGAGTACCCGCAAGTGTTCCGTGCCACTCCAGGAAGAACCACTGTGTTGATGCATGATGTCGATGTTGGAGACGCAAAGCCAATTAAATTGCCTCCTTACCATGTGAACCCAGTGAAAGTTCCTCTCATCCAGAAGGAGCTTGGCTACCTGTTGGACCACAAGATGATTGAGCCCTGTCAGAGCGAGTGGAGTTCTCCTGTCACTCTAGTCCCTAAGCCAGGTGGGTCACAGAGGCTTTGCATCGACTACAGACGTGTTAATCAGATAACCAAAACAGACACTTACCCTCTCCCTCGTGTGGAAGATTGCATAGACAAGATCGGAAAGGCTAGGTACATAAGTAAGTTTGATTTGTTAAAGGGATACTGGCAAGTACCTATGACTGAACGTGCTAGGGAGATCTCATTTTTTGTAACATTAGGAAAGACCTTTGCATGGTCTGTAATGCCATATACAGATTGTTTTAGAGTAATAAGAAATTTCCTTTGTAAATTTCTTTTTTCTTTGTGGGGAGGTGTTACATAGCCTATGATTTCATCATCCTTTGTGTAATTTTAACGCACAGTATGCTGCATGTTTGATCACGAGCGTGTTCTGCCTCAGTCCCCCCCTTCTACCGTTATAGTAGAGTAAGTCGTCCTTTCTGTTATTCAGTGCGGGATTGTCGACCGTTTGTCCCCATCGCTTCATTTGCGCGTCCTTATTACAAGTTGTATCAGGCTCTGCTGGCCCCTATATAATGAGCTCAGTCTCTTCATCATTGCCACTTAGATCTGCTCCTCATTTTGTTCACATCTCTGTCCTCCCCTGTACAGATATTATTATTGTGAGTGCTCAAGAAGTCTCCAACCATCTAGCAGCTGTGTGTAATTTGAGTATAACCGTTGTTGCACTTTGTTCTTGTACTGTATAGCATAAGTTTAATTTGTAGGCCTAGTGAAGTTTGTAATTTATGTAGGGTTCTTTGTCAGTCATTTTTGATAATAGTTTGTTTCTGTAATTATTTATCTGGCATTCACTGAGTATTATCTGGTATCTCATTTTATCAGGGCTGACTTAGATAAATTTATTCTTGCTAATTTCGTGTTAATAGAGGCTATTGCAGTTAACCATATATTTAACCTGTTTTTGCCATTACATTATCCTTATGAGTCCTGAATGTTTTGTTGTTAGTTTGAGCATTAAACTTTGACTTGTAATTTTACCTAACTCTTTTGTTTTGAACCTGGAACTTTACGGGACAGTAGTGACTCTTCGTATTCTCACTTAAAGTGTACATTATTTTTCTCTGTTCCGTAACAATATACTGTATATATATATATATATATATATATATATATATATATATATATATATATATATATATATATATATATATATATATATAAATATATATATATATATAATCTCATCAGCCGTTTGAGTGTCCATATATATATATATATATATATATATATATATATATATATATATATATATATATATATATATATATATATATATATATATATATATATATATAATCTCATCAGCCGTTTGAGTGTCCACTGCAGGACCGGCCTATCCCTACTGAAGTGGGGATGATACAGCCAATGTATCTCTACAAAGTGGCCTAGGCTGTCTGGTAGACATTGTATGTAGGGTGAGAAGTGCTTGTAAGCGTAATTGTAGTGTTGGAGTGGCTTTGGATGTGTGCGTAGTCTGTGAATCAAGTGTGATCGGCACGTGCAAGCCGAATGGGTGCATTCATACTTTATAGTATGCGACACTGGTTCAACCACAGCACCTCTGATGTCCGTCAAGCAGTACTTGGCCAGAAAAACGCTCCCAAAGTTTATTACCCTGACGGGGCGCGAACCCTCGTTCTTCAGTGTACGAAAACGCACACTTTATATATATATATATATATATATATATATATATATATATATATATATATATATATATGTATATATATATTCATCATACCTTCTTTCCCACCCTAGGGCAGGGTGACCAAAAAAAAAATTTCACCACGTTCTGTAGCTTCACATACAACTATCTGACAGAGCCAGTCCAAACGGTGTCACGTTAAAAAGAGGTGCCAAATCCCTGTTTATGTGCTTCTCCGCACAAAATTCATCCAGCCAACTCGGGCTTTCATCAATTCCTTGGCCTCACCAACTCCCATACCTCGTTTTCTCGCACATTCATTCTCCATATCCCTCCACCTTCTTTTTGGCCTACCTCACCTTCTTCCTCCTTCTAATTCTCTCAGATACAACTTTTTCACCACTCTATTGTCATCCATTCTCTCCACATGACCGTACCATCTCAGTACACTCACTTCGATTCTGGTGCCACAGACTTCCTCATTCCGCATCTTTCACATTTCACATTATTCCATATCCTATCCACTCTCTGTACTCCACATTCATTCCTTAACAGTCCCATCTCCACTGCTCTTACTCTTGACTTTTCATTTTCCTGCCACACCATAGTCTCATGTCCATATGTTAAAGTTGGCACTATAGCTCCATGTAAGCCTCGCGCAGATGCAACACTCAAGCCTCTGTTTCTTATCAAGCCCCTCATTGCAACAGCTACTCTCCTTCCCTGTGTCACTCTACTTTCCACTTCATTTGCACATTTTCCTCTTTTCTATCACTGTACCTATGTATTTTAAATCTCTCACCAGTTCTTAGTCTCTCTCCATTCACTGTAACATAACACTTGGAGTCACTCTCTCTCTTTATAACCATCACTTTACCCATTCTCAAAGTGTGACGCTCACAGACATCTACAAAACTCTGCACTAGTCTACCAAGTTCTTGTCCAGTATTTGCAAGTAGCACTGCATCATCAGCATAAAACAGATTTGAGATATTCCAGCCAGCGCCATTCATTACCAACGCCATTCCTCTCTCGATTACTCTTGTTTTTACTTCTCTGATCACCCCATCCATATTGAACAACCATGGGACAACACACAGCCTTGTCGCTCGCCCACATTGATAGCGAACCATTCGCTTTAATGCCCATTTACCCTTACACATTCCTCACTACCATCATGAAAACTCTTGACGGCGCCTAGCAGCTTACCATGTACACCGTACGTGCGTAAAACCTTGCGGAGTCCTTCTCTGTCTACTTTGTCGTATGCATTTTCGAGATCTATATATGCCATAAACACCTTATAGTACTTCTCACATGCTTTCTCCAGTATCTGTCTTACTGCAAATACATACACACACACCTAACTCAATATGTTATCGTCAAGAGAACTCATAATATGCCAGCTGAGACGGACACATAAGGATATCCCGAGTGTCTGTCTAACTATCGCCAGATACCTTAATCCCGTAAGAGGTGGCTACAAATTATTCGCCTCCACGTCACTCTTTCCACCACCAACAGGCTGCCTGTCTGCAGCTAACATCTCTGTCTCACATATACCTACTCATCCCCTTCTTTCCTTCCATTCCTCGTTTTTCTCATCCATTTCACTTGTATATACTCTCTTCTAGTCAGTCTCTCAGTTTTCACTCTCTCCATGTGGCCAAAATATCTCAAAGTAGTTTTCCTAATGGTATGTGGAACACTCAAATCAACATCAAATGATCCTTCACTACTTCATTTCCCTGTCTCTCTCCGTGTAACTCCACATGCTCCTCTCAGACAAATCTTTTTACATTGCACACACTCTTGACTTGTGTGAGAGGGTCAAAGATTCTCGTCCATACGTTATATTTGAGTGAGGATCACGATACTGTCATAAAGACATCTATTTTTTTACTTTCATGCTCATTTCCTTGTGTCTAATCACAGTTCTCAGAGATAACATTTCCCATTGGCTATACCTTTTCATGCACACCATCCCCTAAGCTTTCATCCTTGCTCACCACAGTGCCTGGATATATGAAAACACATTCTCCATTTCCTGGCTATCTAGTCTCACTGTACACTCCGTAACTTAATTTCTTTCAACAAGCAGAATTATACTCTTAGCTCTTTTCACTTGTAGGTATCGTTTCACACATTCACTTCCAGACTCATTCAGCAAGACTTGGAACTCCCATTCATCTTCTTTTAAAAACACAATATCATCAGCAAACCTCTGTACACTTCTAAACCCCTCCCTCTCTCACTAAGGACGCTCCACCACCCCCTGACCTGCTTTGTATTTCTTTTAAAACACCGTCCATGAAAACATGATACATCCCCGTTTCAATCCAGTATTAAAATCAAAGAACTCCTCAGTCCACTCTCCCTATGCACTGCAGCCCTAGCGCCCTCATACATAGCCTTCACAGTATTTAACAGTATCTCAACAACTCCATATATTTTCAGCATCTTCATCATTTCTTGTCGATCTCCTCCTGTCATATGCTTTCTCCAAACATATGGAGGCAGAATACAGCTTCTTTCCTGTATCTAAATACTTTCCCACTAAACATCATAGAATGAATATCTGATCTACACATACCCTCTTCTTCCTAGCTTCCCTTTGTTCCCCAGCAAGTAATTCCTCGGTTATGTCACTGTCACAAGTACCCTACCATACACATATCGTTCCCATTTTACTACGAAAACAAATACCCATATGATTGCCACGCGCTTCTCTTTCCCCTTTTCCCTTTTCCTTTCCATCCCGACTAAGGAAGACTGAATATATCCGTTTAAGTTTGTCTTCTATGTCCGTTGAAACTAATGTTACTAAAAACATGCTTAGTACTTCACTCCTTTGATTGCTGGGACTTATCTCGGCTGATGAAAATCATCAGGAGTTATCCTAAATATATTTCCTAGGTCTACCAAAAGCAGAGAAGAGGTTACTCAAAAGTTTTATATATTTTTTTGTATCTTTCTGCTAAGAATCCTCTCGATGAAGCAACATATACAACTACAGCAAATCTTTTTTACCACTAGGCGACCATCATCCCACTTACTAAACCTTCTTGGTATACTACATCTTCTTGTAACCAGCTATTACACAGTGATACAGTTTTTATCTTCAATCAATGCTTCTGATTTTTAATAACAATGTAATACGCTGCTCAATTTGTGTAACTGACTGCGATAAAAGCTCTGTTACATGCTTGGAAATTAGTAGACTGTATCCAGTGATAATTTGTATGAACAGGGTGGGATATTGCTATGAAATGAAACTATATTATTATTGCATTACTGATTGCAAGGGAACCCTTTTAATACGATCAGATCATATTTATTCTTCTTCTTACCACCACGCAGTCTTAATTAGCTGGGGACGTTCCCTCTTGTAATCATCGGCTCAAACATTTCAGCGATTCTATTCGATAGAAATCAAATAATTCCTATAACCCACTTGATCATAAAAATATAGCACCTTTTGTAAGGAAAGATTTTATAATCAGATGGTGTAAATGCATAGGCGCTGATGATGGTGATTGTGTACGTTGAAGACTGGCGGGGGGGGGGGGGGGGAAGACGTCAACAAAGTACCAGAAATACTCTGCCCTAAGCACAGGCCCTGTGGTCCTCCCTGCCCTATACTGTAGATATTTTGCTGGGAAAAGCATTCGGATCAGAGACTACACTGGCTTGTTCTTAGGCAAATCGGTAAAGACATCAGTATCAGCAACAGCTTTACACGACAGATGTCAGTTTCCTTTGACCCCATTCATTATACAACAGATATTAATCCATCTTGGCTGCTTTTCTCTTCAAGATGATCCTGCATTGATACTTTCCTCCTTCAAATTCTTCTGAACACGTTGCAAGGCTATATCCGAATTTCCCATCATAATAGCTTCAATTTTTTTCCAACATTCTTACATAAGTAAGTGTCTAATACTAAATTGTAACTGTATCAGTCACTATGTAATTCACTGTGGTATCAGAGCTCCTCGGAAGAAGATTGATAACAAGAAATTATTCTATCTCCATGCTGGCGAAGTAAGAATGGGGAATGGCTGTAGGATAACTAATGCTTGTGAAAATCGACATGTTTTAACCACTAAAGCCCGCAGTTCTCCCACCCTGCCTGGCACCAGAACAGCATCTGGGGTCCGACTTTTCAACTTTCACCAAGGCAAATTTTGGCTTTATAGACTTCAAGAGTTTGACTTTACACACCAGACAGCGTATATTCCACTCTCATATGTCTAATGGTTATCGCACTATCGACCCTCAAAGAACGTAAAAAATAAGAATTGTTATAAAAAAAATGCACCATAGTAAATTTTGGTCTCATAGATTTGAAGAACTTGATTCTACACACCAGAAAATGTAAATTAAACTCTCACATGTCTGGCGGTTACTGCACTGTCGCCCGTCAAAAATCAACTCACCCCTCCCTATGAGCGCGAATGGAACGATAAAAGGGGGAATCGGGAGGTGGGAGGAGTGTGGGGGACATCAGGAGGGGGGGAAAAGGAAGGAAAATGCCTGCCACATGCAGCCAATACGGTCTAGAGGGGGCATGGGGGGGAAGATTTGGGTGGGAAGAGACATTGAAGACAGAGCCCAATGGAGCACAGGGAGATGGAGAAATGGCTGGAAAGGAAGGGGGAGGACCCTCCCCCACAGCATCTATGGGGACCAGTCAGGCCAGACACCACCAGATATTGTACTTTCCATTGGATTGGCCCCACATATGTCATGAAAGTGGCGAGGATACCTCGAGCAGTTTTTGGTGATCAATGATGATAGGACTCTACGAAGCAAGGCCCGAAGACATCGGTATAGGTAATCATAGGACTTGCGGGGGAAATGGACGTCTGTAGGATGACTTGTGCCTGTGAAAATAGATTTTTTTTTTTTTATGTGACCGACTCTGGGCATAGGCTTGACAGCCTGCTTTCAAGGCCCACTAGTCCTCCTACGTACCGTACACCTCTACATGTCACCACTTCGGCGCTAATATCCACCGTCCATATTGAATACATGCTAGGGCTGTCTCATACAGGACTGGTGTATTGGTATTAGCGGGGGTATTTTTACGACATGTCGGCGGTCCTTCTGGTATATCAGTAAAGTCTGATGTTTATGAAATTCAAATCCTTAAACTGTTCCCTGCCCCAGCGGGATTTGAACCCGAGTCCGTTAAATGGCTATGTTTGATTGTTCTAGGGTCTGTATACACTACGGGTTGAACTGACACGGTGCAAACATAATACAAGCAAATGAAAGAGCATAAAACCAGTTCCCGTCTTTAATGTCCACCACAGCTTGGTTTTCGAACTCTAAACAAGGTGCACACCGTAAATCGCGAGTCTAACATACCACCACACCACTGTAATTCTAAGTGTACGTTAAACTATGACATCTCTTTTCATATACATTGAGCACATCAAGAGCAGCCCTTAGTTTAATGTTACAGAAACACCATTTCTGTGCTAAAAACAATTATTCTCAGCCTAATACAACATCCCAATTACAAAAATTCTTACAAACTGTACTCACAATCGAAGTAAGAATGCCCCATGAAAGTGGGGTCTAGAGCAGTGAGGCTGCTTGCTGCCTAACCTTTGGGGCTAATTTTCAAGATACGAGAAAAAACGAGTCCTGTGGCACGAGAACGTGGGCTGGAGCATTTTCCTAGGAAGCAGGTATGCTGGCGTACATGCTAAACAAGCCTCTGGTAACTCAGTCACTCAGTAACTCAGAGACTAAGGATGTTCTGAGCCGGCCACTTCTACTAGGGTGCAGGAATAGGAGGATAATGGAACACATGTGAATATTCAGTGACAAATAACGCCAACAGACTCAGCATAGATCAAATCTAGTCAGATAAAGTTCTGTACGCAACTATGTTTCGATCCAGTGAGCTTTGTGAGTAACCTGACAACGCTCAGTATAGGGTCCGTTAAAGCGAAAAGTTTTTGCTCCGTAAATACCCCCAGATCGCAAGGTGCGCTTGTCTACCAAGAGAAATTATGTCTTTGTTTAACAAATGGTTTTCAGCTCCCTCTGGCAAAAACAGGAGATGAAGTACTTGGGACTAAGGAACATATTTACTTGAAAGATGCAGTTCAGACACTGCCAGTTTATGGCCACAAAACTAACCTAAGAACAGAAAACAGATGATGGCGATTTGGTGGGGTAAGTAACAGAATAAAGAAGATTTACCTCTAACAATACAAAAAATTGTATGTAACCACTGTTCTCGTTTCAGTTTAAGGAACTTACAAATTTGTAAATTAGAACTCCACAAAGTCCTTAGAATTTTTTAATAGAACAGATGAGAGAGAAACAAAAGAGGAAATGTTAATTAGTTGGATGGAAACTTTCCTTGATAAGAAAGAAATACGAATGCAGAAAGTATAATCTCCACATATAGCAGGCAGAAATGGATGAGGGAAGACCAGTTTGTTCGTAGCGCAGTAAATAGATGAACATACTGGATATAAAATGGCAAATCAGAGATAATATGACAGGAAACGTAGGCAGAGATTAAGATGGGAATATGGAATAAACAAATACGAGTATGTTGAAATGAACTGGAACGTCATAAAGTCAAAGTGGAGAAAATCTAGAGAAGCCCTAGACATTTAACTGAGTGACATAGGCTGGTGATGACGATGGTATTTTTTTTTAACAGGATAATTCATAAAAAGCAAAAATCAACTGCACTCCACTTTGCGTGTGAGTTACGAGGGTAGAAACATATGGTATTCATAAATGGTGTGAGTGAGGGAGGTTTACTTATAAATCACACAGTCCACAAAGCTTCGCGACAGCAGCGTGTTTTTCTCCAAATATTCCGACATCTGACCATATTACGCAGTTCATGATGCACTGCATAACATGGCAATTACTCTCTGTGCTGCTCAGATTGCATATATTTGCATTCATTGGGAAGGTCAGAACCAGAGTAACAGCAGAGGAAAGTTAATTAAGACAAAACACGTTTTCCCATGATTTTATAACATATTTGTGTACTCATAGTTCTTTTTACTCAACATGTATGTCAGGAACCCAGCATGAAAGTGGCGCTTTGATGAAGATGCAATGCAACACTTTTCTCTTCCACCATAACATACTTCACCTCCTAGAGTAAGTTATGTATATCTATCTATCAACCTATCTATCTATCTATATATCTATCTATCTATATCTATATATCTATATCTATCTATCTATCTATCTATATCTATATATCTATATCTATCTATCTATCTATCTATATATATATATATATATATATATGAGCAGCATTGTTTGTTTGTTTGTTTGTCCTTCAGTCACGTCCAAACCAGAGACCACAGACCCCCAGACCCATATACCTGTATATTCTAAATCAGGTTGACCCAAGGATAGTTGTAGTTGGATCAAAATTCAGATCTGGGTCATTTGAGATCAGAGGTAGTATTCGCCTTTTTTTACTTGGGCAACGCCGGGTACCCCTGCAGCCCAATTTTTGGCATGGAGACTCCTTGGCCTCCAGCTCGGACATGGGCTATGTGAGGTTGACCTCCGAGGTCATTAGAGGTCACCGGTCGGAGGTCATTAAGGTCACCGGTAATACACGCTCGAATGACTGGACCCAGCAGCCCAATTTTTGGCATGGAGACTCACAGGACCTCCAGTTAGGACTTAGAATATGTGAGGTTGACCTACGAGGCCATTTGAGGTCACCAGCCGGAGGTCATTTGAGGTCACCGGTAATAGTACACGTGCTCACAAATACTGTGCGTTAGTCTGCGAAAGCTGAAATAGAAAGTTTCTAGACCTCTTATAATCCCTCTTCAAAATCATAAAAGGTATATGGTTTTTCTGGATGAGAAAGAAAGATTGAACTAGAGCAAAATAGATCAGAGCGTTTGCCTTTTTGGCCCGGCAACGCCTGTTACCCGTGCTGATATATATATATATATATATATATATATATATATATATATATATATATATATATATATATATATATATAGATAGATAGATAGATAGATAGATAGATGGATAGATGGATAGATATAGATATAGATATAGATATAGATATATAGATAGATAGATAGATATAGATATATAAAGTATATGCATACATATATACATATCTATCTATTTACCTATCCTTCTCTGTCTATCTGTCTATCTATCAATAGTCCTAAATGGTAAAAAACACTATATTTTCTGGGTCCCTTTCTTGACTTCGCTATGACATTTTCTGCATTTCCTGGGTCTACGATTCACTAATATTAGGAACACTGAAACTCGCTATCATCTGCCTATAAAGGACTGCCATTTTAAGGACAGCTAGAAGGCAAACCACAATCACTTCTTTAAATTTTGAGGGTCCTTAATAATTTATTTTTGGAGTTTGGTGATATTTCGCTCCGTTTTGCGTGATGCTCCACACAAAGTTTGCATCACAGACAGGCAGATAAACAGAGAGACAGACATGTATGCGCTAACTCTGAATAAAAGATTTAGATACGAACGGTGCTGCTGTATGTCTATGTTGTGGTGTGGTGTGGTGTGGTACGTAGTGATGTGGTCTGGTGTTGTGTGATGTAGTGTTTTGAGGTGCAGTCTGATGTGATGGGATGCAATGAAGTATGGTGTGATGTGGTACGGCTTGGTGTGGTGGTATGGTGTGGTGTGGTGTGAATATGTTGAATGTGGCACGGCGTGTTGTGATGTGGTGTGGATTAGTATGGTGATGATTTGTGGTGTGATTTTGTGTGGATTTGGGTGGTGTGGTGTGGTGTGGTGTGCACTGGTGTGGTGTATTGCTCTTGCAGTGTGTGTGTGGTTGTGGTGTGGGGTATTGCTGTTGCAGTGTGTGTGGTTGTGGTGTGGGGTATTGCTGTTGCAGTGTGTGGCTGTGGTGTGGTGTATTGCTGTTGCAGTGTGTGGCTGTGGTAATGGTGTGCGTAATGTGGGATAGTGTGGGACGTTGCATTCTCAGAATACACGGTAGCTGTAGCCAATACATACAGTAATAGTCTGGTGGGGTTGCAGAAATTACACACACACACACACACACACACATATATATATATATATATATATATATATATATATATATATATATATATATATATATATATATATATATATATATATATATATGTGTGTGTGTGTGTGTGTGTGTGTCTGTGTGCATGTGTGTGTGTGTGTGTATGTATGTATGGAAAATTTTTAACGCTCCAACCAGGAATCGAACCAGAGACTTCTAGACAGAAGTCAGGCACTGTTACCACTACACCATGGCGTGATAAAAGCTAAGCCACCTGAATTCAACGACGAACCAGGTAAAAACATTCCACATATGTACACACGTATAATGTGTGTTTCTCCATCATAAAAAGGAAGACACTTATGTGGGATAGATTAAAGCTGCTCTGTCACTTGTCGAGTTGCGTGGGGCTAAGCAAAAATCCTGATGTGTCTGAAATACAGTATGTATGATCATAATGGGTTGGGGTTGAATTATATCCTCCCATAACGGATTTACCTGTTTCGTTGTTGAATTCAAGTGGCTTAGTTTTTATCACGGCATGTTGCGGTGGTAACAGTGCCTGATTTCTGCCTAGAGGTCTCGAGTTCGATTCCCAGCTGGAGCGTTAAAAACCTTCCACAAGTACACATGTCTAATGTGTGTTTCTCATATATATATATATATATATATATATATATATATATATATATATATATATATATATATAAAACAGTCAGGTCTGGCTGTATCTGGTATTTAACAGGATGGTGTAGTTGTAGCCAATATATACCAGGCTGGAGTGGTTGGATCTAGCATATAACCGGACGGTATAGCTGTAGCCAGTACATTACCAGGTTGGTGTGGTATTGCATATACATAACAGGGTGGTGTGGTTGTACCCCGTAAACGAGTACAGTATAGCAGAGTGGTGTGGCGTGGTGTGAATTCAACCTGCCTCCCGCACGGGTAATCAACAGCCTTCATTACCAGCCTCACAGGTAATTACACATGGGGCACAGGTTCTCACCCCAGGGTCTCCTACCGATTACACTGTGATCATATCGCAGATCTAATTATGATATTGTTATCACGATTATATTTCCGCAAAATTTCTACCAAAAATGATCTTTACTAAGCACTCTCTACCAGTTTTTTGTCTTCCTTACTGACAACTGTAAGTGTTATGTTGTACATGACGTCTTTTTATGGGTTATTTTGGCTGTCGCTAGAAATTATGTAGTGTGAAGTGTCATTTAACCCAATGCACACTGTTTAAATGAAGGAATAATACAGGAAGCAGAGGCACAAAAAGAGAGTCACTGATAGCATACAAAACCCTTCTTACCTGATGTAACAACAGCAGGATTATGGTCGCAGTACGTATTTAAAAATGGCCACTACTTCTTTTTCCCGTTATTTCCAGCTACTTCCTCCTTGACGTCTTCACTATTGTATTCGTCATAACTCCGGACAATCTTATTCAGATTTGGAGAGAATTTTCGAATGAGAGAGATTAGAGTAGATAAAGCATTTAGTAACCCCATCACTACTACGGACTGACTAAAATCCTGGTAGTAGGGAGAATATAGTGATAAATAAGTACTGAAGGAGCTACAAGAGATAATCAGATATTGCTATGTTCCTATCTTCCAGACTAACATCAGGCTATGGTATATCGAGGTCCCCAACTGGACTACAACGACGAACAGGGGCAAGGGGGACACTCACAATCCTTCAGGTATGCGACAGGTACACTCTTGAACTGTCTTCGCTGTCTGTACTTTTCTATACCTATGACCTTCTGTCTTAAACGCAAAGTGACCAGGCTTCTCAAAATGAATTGATCTTGATTCTGACTCTTTCTTTTTCCTAAAGGGGATTTATTGTGGGCTTTAACCTTTGGTTCCTTCTTCCCAGCATAAAAAA
Organism: Coenobita brevimanus; assembly: GCF_032717465.1. NCBI lineage: Eukaryota > Metazoa > Arthropoda > Malacostraca > Decapoda > Coenobitidae > Coenobita > Coenobita brevimanus. The sequence continues at coordinate 23,870,677 of NC_136998.1, read as the reverse complement.
AATAAGTAGCCTAAATAAAAAGTGTGTTTCGCTGACTGACCGGCCAGATGCACATACCCGATTTCTTTCAGATGCGAGCCAGATGTTCAGACCACTGTGCTGGCTCCATTGCTTGGGTCAACGATATGTTTTTTTTATTAATCCTCCCGAATGAGTTCGGACATTTCAGAGATTGGAGTAGAGTGCCCTTTAATGCGGCTATACATATTCTGCTCCCGTCGAGGTTCCCTGGATGACAGGGACATACTTTCTCACTTATGAACACGTCAATTCCAGCAACAGATTATTATGTGCACCTCTCACTCTATACTCCAGATGTGACTGATGTAATGAGTGGGAGACGGATTTTTCTCCGGTGATGGAAAGTCCTACACCCTTTGGATCAACTGCCTGTCAAGACCTATCAGCACAGCTTGAATATTGTATATACAGTATAATTTCCCATCCAGGTAAGATGTGTGCAACGAAACCTCATCAAGATATATAAACATATATATAAATATAAATAGATTAAAAAACATTACTAAATAAACTCAGAGATTAGACTGAAGCACTAATCGAACAGAGCGGTACTCCCAAGGTGGATATAAAACTGATGACAAGGAGAGCTGGAGATCCCATTTCATTAGCTTGCGGGACTAACTTCTGACCATACCCCATTGCTGAACTTTTTAAGTGTTTCAGTAACACAGAGAGTAGGCCAACATACTTTCCTTTGTTAGTTTCTCTAACTGTCAACACAAAACCACATGAACATTACACACCACACTTATTATTCTAAATTAAGAAAAAAAAGAATGGCATCTCAACACCCAGCCTCAGAGTTCCTGGGGGGGGGGGCATAAAAGCCCCCACTATCCGCCCCTCTCACAGTGATGGCCAAGAGAAATGCTTGAAGCCGCTGACTCAATTCTTCTTCATTTCTTCATCATTAGTGGCCTTTCCTCTAACTTTCCCTTTGTTGCACTCCACCTTTCTTCCTCCAAACCTCAACATTTCTTCCTCACCGAGACTCAGTTGTCTGAGGCTACTAATAGCAAACTCTCCTCTGTATCCTTCTATTTTCCCTATACTCACTTCAAAGCCAAGGGTGTCTCTTGTGCATATGTACACTACAACACACGAGCATCTTGTTTCTGATGTTTCTGAACTTGATTCTCTTCTCTCTGGCTTCGACTATCCCGTCATTCGCCGACTAAACACATCTGTGCTGTTTACTTATCCCTTAAGTCTTCTGACTATGAAAAAATTATTTGATTATCTTACTTCTAAGATGGAACACATCTCAGTTTCTCTTTTCTCTGATATCTCCATTCTAGGTGATTTCAATGTTCACCACTGTCACGAATTCGCGCGATTGTGTATTCAATTCGTGACAGTGTACTTTGGTGAGAAAACCACAAACTCTAGTGGAATTCCCACTGGGCATCACTCAGTTCAACCGTCCTCGTATGCACTTCGATCGGGATGGTTTTCAGAACATCTGTCACTGTTTCATAAGTGACCATTCTTATGCACATTAGTGCTTTCACTGAGTGATTTTATTGCGTGTGTATATCGTTCGCCTTCTCTCCGTTGACCATTGAAGTTAGGCCACGCCTACTTCTGGAGAACATTGCCATCTCTTACCCCCCCTTTCCCAGTTTGAACTTAGTCAGTTTTGGACCACCTTGAGTGTAGGATCATTTGTGCCCAGCGTAGAGAGCAGTGTCTCCGTTGTACAGCGATTTCCTGGATCTCCACCTAGACAGTGATCGGCGAAGTGAGCTTAGCAGCTATTACCAGCACTTTGTGTTTCAACATGCAGACGCCCAGTCTTTTGTAGCTTCAGCTCCATTCCCTCCACTGACCAGTATTTCCATTCGTTTTTTCTAGGTTTAAGTCTGATTAGCTTTTGAATGAGAGAGTGATTGTATTTCCTTTGTTATTTGAATTCAAAAGTCCCTCTGTGACCGTGGATTCCCCTTTTGAATTCATTTTGAGATTCATATAAAGTAAATTTATTTTATTGTAATCAATAAATTTACAGTTCTTTTCTTTGAGCTTAATGTAATTAGAATCGTGTTTTATTTCTCCACATTAAGCTTACTTTAGTTTGCTGCTCCTAGTTTGCACAGACTCCTTGCATTATTCATGACTGGTATTTAAGCCAGTTCTTCCATATTTAAACTTAAATCCGTTGTGCCAGTGAGGAGTTAAGCACCGGCAAGAACCTGTCACTTATAATTAGTATTAGTTATTGATTGTCAAGGGTTGAGTCACTTTCTCAAGAGGCAAACAGTACTAACAACCAGCATTCGTGGGCGATTAGTCTCTGCTGTGTACTGTTGAGAAAGTTTATAAAATTCTTGTCCTTAGAGAATCGGCGAAATAAGCCGATATAAAATAAAACTTACTACTTGATTTTCACAAGTCAATTCTTTGCCTCTACTTTCGAGCAATATTTGGCATTTTTAATTCTTAAATTTACATCCCCCCGTGACATCTGGCGACCTCATTCAAGGATACTAATTCCTAGCTCTGAAGTTATTAACAAAATAATACTCACTCACTCACACCTAGGTGTTTGTTATCATTAAAATCTATAGGCACTATCTTACTGGTGGTTATTGATTCGTCTCTATTAATTATACGTAATAGTTTTCCTAGTCAGTTGCATTTTTTTCTTTTCTTTATCACTTTAATATAACTAATCACCACCAACCTGTGCCTATATTCTTTACTTTTGATTATTAGTATTTCTCTGCAGAACAGCAGTCAGTACTCAGTCTTTAGTCAACTCAGCCTTAACCCCTCAAGTGCTAATCTCGTTGATCGGGCTTTTTGCACAGTTTCTTAAGAGGACGGCAACACCGATCGTATAACATCCACAAAAAACTGGCGGCAGCTGGCTCCACCCCAGCTGTGGCGTAGATGGCTTCTAACCAGTCAGAACTAGGTGTTGGAAACACCGGAGGGGGGACCCAGGCCCGTAACCAGGCTGTGGGGGGTGTACCCCCCACCTCCCTCTCGCCACGTCCCTCTACTCCACTACATTGTTACTACCCTACCTCCCACCATTCTTACCACCACAACAGCCCCTCCCACCCCCTCCTCATGCATCCCCCCCCCTCCCATGTGGATACCCCCAACGTCCCCCCCCCAGTCAACTGGGGGTAGGTTATTTCCCCCCTACCCTCCCTCCATGTCCCTGTACTCCACTTTGGCCCTTCCTTTGTGACTGGTGGTGGTCTCCTCCCATCCCTCCATCCCCATCCACCCCCTCCTGGCCTCACCAGCTCCCCCCACCCCCCACTCGTACCGCCTAGCACCTCCCCGGCCTCGATTATTTTGCGTATTTTTTACGCTTTATGGCACGTGCTTTTGAATCATTACCTGTAATTTATTGGTGTCTGCATACATATATGCACACCACAATTATTTTAGCTGTCTTTAGTCGAAACCCACTTGAAAAAGACATTTTATTTTATGCCAAAGCATGGAAGCATGTTGGAGCCTTCAAAACGAAACGAAACGAAACGAAAACTAGATTTGACAGCTCGGAGGGGAGGGGAGGTTAGGCGAGGGGAGGGGAGGGAAGGAGAGGAGTGAGGAGAGGAGGGAAGGGAAGGGGAGGGAGGGGATTGGAGGTTTGAAGAGGGGAGAGAAGGGGAGGATAATTTTTACTATTTATTATATTTTTATTGGGGGGTTCATGACCAATTTCCTTTGCTAGATTTGACAGCTCGGCGGGGAGGGAAGGGGGGAGGGGAAAGGGGAGGGGAGGTTAGTCGAAGGGAAGGAAAGGGAAAGGAAGGGAAGGGGAGGGAGGGGATTGGAGGTATGAGGAGAGGAGAGGAGGGAAGGATAATTTTTATTTATCATTTATTTGGGGGGTTTGTCACTATTTTATTTTTTCTAAGCACATTACAATGGTTTATAACATCTATACACCCTCCAAAAAAATTGATTTTGGTGATTTTTGTAAGTACTGTTGCGAAGAAAACAGGTGCGAGCGGCGTATTTTCTTTCTCACCGGGGCCGCGATGGGTAACTATTATAAACTTTGACCGACCATAGCTCGGTACCTATTGGGTCTAGGAGGGTGGGGTTTGCGTTTTCAGGTGTGCAAATTCAAGCTCTATAAATCGGGCATAAAACTTTTAACCTTTGAGAAACTCGAAAAATTGGCCTGTTTTTGCTTCCTGAGGGGCAGTTGAGGCTGGGGAATTGCGTACTCTAGGCGTTGATTGAGCTAGCATCATGGCTACTAATATATATGTACAGGAAGCCAGATATGGGGCTTACCGACTGAAAGGAAATTAAAGATTATGTGCTCTCACAGTTCACTATTGAACAGCAGCGTGAGAGTGATGCCCATGAAGAGCGTAGAATTCAGTGCGAGAGAGAACGTGTACACGAGCGAGAACAACGTGAACACGAGCAAGAACAACGCGAACACGAGCAAAAATAATGCGAACATCACGAGAGAGAACGTGAATACGAGCGAGAACAATGAGAGAGAGAACATGAATACGAGCGAGAACAACGAGAGAGAGAACGTGAATACGAGCGAGAACAACGAGAGAGAACGAGAACACGAACATGCTGAGCGTGAGGCATGTAAGAAACATGAACTTGAGATGCTGATGCTCAAGCAAGACTCCTTGGCTTCAGGCACATCTGATCCAGCGGACCCCAGCTCCACAAGTGCTCTTCCTGCACATGTTTTGGCAACCCCACACCTCAAACTTCCTTCATATAAGGAAGGTAAGCGAATCGAGCCATTCATAGCTCGTTTTGAAGACATGGCACAGCTGTACCAGCTGGATGAAGCAGCTAAGCGGCTCCAGTTTCTTAGCTTGTTTGAGGGCCCTGCCCTTGATATGCTCCACAGAATTCGTGAAGACAATCTCATGTATGAGATGATGAAGGCTGCACCCATCAGAGCATACAGTCTTAATTGACAACATCAGGAATCAGTTTATGAGGGCGCGTCTACAAGAAAAGGAGACTGCTGTTCAGTTCCTCGATCAGCTTACTGCTTACTTAGATGAGAGGATGGAGAAAGGTAAAACCCTTCCCACGCGACAGGGGATAATCGACCTTATGCTGTGCATGCAGCTAGAAAAGTCGTGGCCTGCTGAGCTTATGGCTCAGCTTAAGATCTACCAGGTAAGGGATGCCAGTTAAATGGTGGAGAAGGCTGATGCATTCTTCACTGCGTACGCGTATCAAACTCGTAAGCAACACACCTGGAACAGGAAAGCTGATAAGTCTGGGAAACCATCTCAGACTGAACCCCAGCATCAAGGCCGTTCTCAAAATAATGCCCAAGGTCCAAACAAACCGAAGAAGAAGGACCAGGAGCAAAATACCCAGAAACCTGAGTGGAAGCGGTACGACAAGCAGAACCCTAACCAGCAGCAGTATCTCAAGCAGCAGCAGAGCAAGGACAAACCACGTAACCTTCAGTCAGGACAATCGACTTTAGTGTATTGGAGGCAGGATGCAAATGCAGCCTTCATTCCACAACAAGTGCACAGTGATGCCGTCCCCACCAGTACAGGTCCATCTCCACAGTTCACTAGTACCCCAGCGACAGTGAACTCTCCATCACAGGTGGTCAATGCTCCAACTCCTCAGATGGTGAGCACGACCCCTCAGGCATCCAGCTCCCAGGGCACCACATTTGCTGCATCGTTCGTTCTGCAGTCTCATCAATGACTGGCTGCTACTTCCTCCTCAGACCCTTCCACCAGCAACACTGCCTTTCTTGTTCAGTCAGGGTTTGTGGGAGATGTTTCAGTAAATATTCTGAGAGACAATGGTTCCTCAGGTTGCTCCGTCAAGCAAAGTTTAGTGTGGCCCGATGAGTACACAGGGAAGCAGATCCAAGTTAGACTTATTGATGAATCATTGAGATTGTTCCTTGAGGCACGTATCCAGGTGGCATCTCCTTTCTACACTGGCTTGACAGCTGCTGTTGTCATGCCAGAACCTTTGTTTGACTTCATTATTGGTAACATACCAGGCATAAAAAATAGTTGTGCCATAGATGTTGCTACTCAGACTTTGGCTGCTGCAGTAACACGAGCCATGGCTAAGGCTCCAAACTGTGTCACCCCGTTGACCGTCGCAAAGCCGCAAGATCTGATTCGTAGTCAAGATGTTGTCCAAGAACAACAGACTGACCTGACACTTGCCTCAATGCGTAAGAAGTTGGAGGGTAATGTGATTAAGTATTCATGGGGAGGTCAAGCCAGGTTCCTTTGTAAGAGAGGACGGCTGTACCATGAGTCACAAACACCCCAGGGTGAGGTTCGACTGCAGTTTGTCATTCCCGCAAAGTATCGCCAAGCAGTGTTTGAATTAGGTCATTGTTCAGTGATGGGAGGTCACATGGGCCAAAAGAAAACCTCTGACTGCATCCATGCTGACTTTTTCTGGCCAGGAATGAGACAGGAAATAACTAGGCTTGTGCGTTCCTGTGATGTGTGTCAGTGTACCACTGACCGGGGACATGTCCATCCTGCGCCATTGAAACCAATGCTTATAATCTCTGAACCATTCGAGAGAGTAGCAGTTGACATTGTTGGGCTGGTCTCTCCTAGAGCTAGTGATGGATCGAAGTATCTCCTCACTATCGCTGATTTCAGCATACGGTGTCCAGAAGCTGTGGCCCTTAAGAACATAGAGGCCGTCACTGTTGCCAAGGCATTGATTAAATAGTTCTGTCGTGTAGGTATCCCCAAGGAGATCTTAAGTGACCGGGGTTCGCAGTTCACCTCTGCACTGATGAACGAAGCATTCAGGTTGTTGTTTATCCAATGCTTGCGAATTATGCCTTATCATCCCATGTTTAACGGGTTGTGTGAGAGGTTCAACAAGACTCTAAAGATGTTAAAGCACATGGCCACCAAACAGCCAAAGGAATGGTCGCGGTTCATTGCTCCTCTTCTATTTGCTTGCCGAGAAGCCCCACAACATTCTTTGAAGTTCTCACCTTTTGAACTGGTGTATGGAAGGTCAGTACATGGACCACTTCAAGTCCTTCATGAGTTATAGGACGATGAAGAACCTGACCCTGAAGTCAAGACCACCTACACCTATGTCCTTGATATAGCTGACTGCCTCCAGTCAACGTGCGAGTTAGCTAAGGAAGAATTGATCAAGGCGCACGAAGGTCAGAAAGCTTATTATGATAAGAAAGCAAAGCTTTGGCAGTTCAGTCCAGGTGAAAAATGCTTGGTGTTACTCCCCACTGCCCAGAACAAGTTGTTGGCATAATGGAGGGGTTCATATGATATAGTAGAGTGCATTTCAGACCTCAGCTACATAATTCAGATAGGAAATCTTCGTAAAAGGTTCCACGTTAACATGTTGAAGGCTTATCATGAGTCAAACCCTGAGGAGACTGGCCCACGAGTAGCAGATGACAGTGACCAGCCACTGGAAGAAACCAGGGCAGCCGCGATGATCCCAGCTGATGACATGATGATGAGCCCTTAACCATTCAGTCACGTCAGAAGGAGACTGTCTGAGATGTCTTACTTAACACTGACTTAGCATTGGGTGACCAGAATGCCATAAGGTCACTGCTCTGTCAGTATGCTGATGTCTTCTCTGACCAGCGTAGACTTGCAAAGGTTGATTGTCACAAAATTGAGTTGAGCAATACTCCCATAAAGGTAAAGCCATATCCAATTCCCATGTGACTGCTGGATGCAGTAGACAAGGAAATTGCCGACATGGAGACTGCAGGTATTATTGAAAAGTCCTTATCTCCTTATTGTAGTCCAATGGTAGTAGTCCGCAAGAAGGATGGTGAAGTCAGGATTTGTGGCGACTATAGGAGGTTAAATGCAATCACCAAAGTGGATGCTGAGCCAATGGGTGACCACATTGCCATCTCCAAGCTGGCAGGGTCACGGTATTTCACGAAGCTCAATTTGGCGAAGGGATTCTTTCAGATCCCCCTTCACCCCGAGAGCCATCAGTTCACTGCCTTTGCTACTCCTAGGGGGTTGTATCAGCATAAAGTCCTCCCATTTAGACTTACCAACTCCCCAGCAGTATTCAATCGTGCCATGAGATAAGTGCTCCAAATACATTGTAAGAGTAGAAATGTTCGTTGACGATGTCCTTGTTCATTCTGCCACATTGGAGGAACACCTAAGACTCTTGGAAATTGTTTTCAGTAGACTACTGAGTTTCAACATGCCTGTGAAGCCTAGCAAGTGTAAAACTGCACACAGTGAGGTGAAGTTCCTCAGACATATTGTTGGCAACAATCGTTGCAGGTGTCAGGGCGACAAGATCAGAAAGTTTAGGGAAGTCCCAAGACCCATGACCAAGAAACAGGTTAGGGCATTCCTTGGCCTGATGGGGTATTATAGGAGTTTTATCCCCAACTTTGCTCTCATTGCCCAACCGTTGCACGAGGTGCTTCGGAAACATGCTCCAAACACCACTGAACTGGGAGAAGCGCAAGAGAAATCTTTTGCCACCCTCAAGAATATGCTGTGTAAGAAGCCTATCTTGTAGTTGCCTGATTCCAACAAACCTTTCATACTGCGCACAGATGCTTCACAAGATGGAGTAGGTGCCGTATTAATGCAAGAATCGGAAGGTGGAATTTTCCCAGTGGCATACCACAGCCATAAGCTAAAACCCACTGAGAGGTATTACAGTACTGTTGAGAAGGAGCTCTTGGCCGTGGTTGATGGTGTTAAGAAATATTACTCTTATTTATATGGAGCACCATTCACTCTGGAAATCGATCATATGCCACTCACTAGTCTCAGCACGACTAAGACAGCTAATGCAAGATTGACACGCTGGACACTGTATTTGCAGCAGGTTAACTCTGTTGTGAGATACATCAAGGGAAGTGACAATGTAGGCACAGACCTGATGTCTCGCCTGCTAAATGACAACTAACGGGCAACTGTTGTACACTGGGGTCCACAAGACAGGGGTCCTGAGAGATTTGAATAATCCAAGGACTAACTTGGCTGCCAGTATCTTGCCCGTAGTACACATAGGACACATTATGTCCAGAGTATGTACATACATAGATACCGTAGGTTAAGGGGAAAGTTCAAGACCCCGTAGGAGCCATCCGAGGCTGTGATTGAATTACCTTGTGGCGTCTCGAGCTGTGGGCCTCTCTGAGGATTCCTGAAGAATGCATGTTATCCAAATGAATCTTCACACCACGCTGGGTGTTCAAATGTGACATACCTGAGATTGCGTTGGGATTCTCAGCTTGCCGATACTAATCATAAGTGTAGTGTTAGGTTTAACCAGTAAATTGCCCGTTCTCAGATATTTGAATAATCCAAAGACTACGTTTACTGATTAATAATGTATCTGTTAAGAAAATAATAGTGTACTTTTTGTAGCATATGTACTGACTACTAGGCAGAGAGAGAAATTGTCTATCTATCTATCTATTGCCAGATGTCTCAATCCCGTTTGGGGTGGCAACAAAGAAATCACCTACACATCGCCCTGTCCCCCGCCATTTCACTGCCCCGCTCCTAACTCACACACCCCTCTCTCATATACCTCTCCACCCCACCCCTCCATCTCATCCTCGGCCTCCCCCTCCCTCTTCCCCCCTCCACCTCACTCACATACTGTACACTCCCTTCGTCAGTCTTTCACCCTTCATGCTCTCCACATGACCAAACCACCTCAGTGTATTCCTCCTAATGCTTCCAATCACATCCACATCCACACCACAATGCTCCTTTACAGTATATCCTCATTTGTCAGCCTGTCTCTCCGTGTGACTCCACAGGCTCCTCTTAAATAACTCATTTCCATTGCTCTCACTCTTGACTTGTGTCCTTCCAGCAACGTCCAAGCTTCACTTCCATACGTTAGAGTTTGTATCACAATACTGTCATGTAGTAACTTTTTCACTTCCATGCTCACTTCCCTGCTTCTTATCACTGCTTTCAAGGAACCAGCAACCTTTCTTCCCTGCTGGACCCTTTCAAGCACTTCAACCTTCCAAACCTCCATCCTTACTCATCACACTACCCAAGTACTTAAATGTAATTACATTTTCCAATTCCTCACTGTAGCACCAGTCGAACAGGGCAGTACTCCCGAAGTTGATGGCAAGCTGGTGATAGGGAGGGCTGGAACTCCCGTTTCACCAGCCCTCAGGACTTGATCTTGACCATCTCCCTTTGCTGAACATTTTCAGTGCATTCATTTACACAGAAAGTACGCCAGCATGCTTTCATAATACCTCTACCTTCAACTGTCTACACCACACTACATGCACATAACATATCACACTTTCTATTCACGTCTTTAGTAATGGCCGCTGCAATCTTACTATCAAATGAGGTGGTACCTCAGATTGCCACCACCGGCAGGGTAGGGCTGACCGCACAGGGTCCTCCCAGTCGCCATCAAGCGACTGTGCAGGCAGCGATTGTTGCTATCTCTGGGAATGCTCGACGGCGAAGTGACAGTGGGCCTTTTTCTTTACCAACATTTGCGGCCTTACCACAAATTTAAACTAAGTTCATTTTTTCCTTCAGTCCATATCCCCATTGGCCCTTTTCCTCACAGAACCACAAATCTCACCCTCTACCGATATATCTCCATTTTGTTTTCCCGGTTACCATCTCCTTACAAACTTCCGCAACGAGGGCGGCACCTGTTGTTATATCAAATCCCAATATGCAGTTGACACTATTTTAAACTTCACTTCATCCAGTTTTGATTACTTATTATATAAATTAAATTGTCAAAACATTACCAAATATATTTGTGTAGTTTATCGTTCCCCCAATGCTTCTTCAGAACCCAGTGTATTTGATTCCATATCCACTCAGTTGAGTAATCTTGACCTTGCCCTTGGCACCGAAATTACCATTTTGGGTGATTTTAACATACACGATGTTGAATGGTTATTGCATTCTGCCCGGACTGACGACGCTGGTCTAGAGTGCGAGCTGTTTGTGGAATCGTTTAATCTCACCCAGTTCGTAAAGCACCCAACCAGAATACCTGATAATCCTGACCATAATGCCCATCTCTTGGATTTAATCTTGACAAATAATCCAGATCAATACAGAATAGAGGTACTGTCACCATTTGGATCCACTGACCACAGTCTCATCAAAGCCTCATTAGTTAACCCTCCCACACCTCCCCGTTCTGAACCTGTCAGGGTGACCCGATGGCACTTTGATGGGGCAGACTGGGATGGATTTAGAAATTATCTTGCTGATGTTCCATGGCAGTCTTTCTTCTCTAGTGATCCCCAGTTCTACCCAGTTCCACATTTGCGACTTAATACTAGCTGGTATGGATTTATTCATACCAAGTCAGCAGTTCACTAAAAGATCGAACTCTCCAAAATGGTTTGATGGCAACTGTGCCAGAGCAACAGCCCAAAAGTCATTAGCATATAACTCTTACTTAAAATCAAAAACATCTGAATCACTCTCCCAATTTAAAATTGCTAGAAATCATGCAAAAGCTGTATTAAATCTATCTAAATCAAACTTTCTTCAAAAGCAAGCAACAAAACTACTTAACAACCCTAATGACAATAGAATATTCTGGTCAACTCTTAATTCTTTCAATAATAACTTTAACAAGTCATCTTCCATTCCCCCACTAAAATCTTCAGATGGCAACATTACAAATGACCCACGTGGGGAAGCAAATATCTCTGCCAGTACCTTTGGCAGAAACTCTACCATAGACGATACCAGCCAGAATGTCCCAGTACTGGAACTTGATTCTCCCGAAATTGCCCCACTTAAAATACAGACAAGATACGTACAATCCATCCTAGACAATTTACCTACCAACAAAGCTTCAGGCCCAGATGGAATTCCGCCAATTGTTTTGAAAAAGTGTTCCCCTGAACTTGCCTCTGTCCTAGCTAAATTATTCAGACTATGCATACGTACTTCTTTATTCCGAAATTCATGGAAAGAAGCCAATATCCACCCTGTTCCGAAGAAAGGAAGTTCGTCTGACCCCTCCAATTACAGACCAATAGCTGTCACATCTTCTCTTGGTAAGGTATTTGAAACTTTAATTAATAAGCACACTGTTAAACATCTTGAATCCAACAACTTAATTAGTGATAGACAATATGGTTTTTGCCACAAAAGATCCACCATTGACATACTCAATCTCTTAACTCATACCATCCATCAATCAACTGATCTTTTTGGAGAAACTCATGCAGTAGCTCTTGATATCTCTAAAGCTTTCGACAGAGTATGGCACCGTTCCCTGCTGTCCAAACTCCCTTGCTATAGACTAATGTCTTCTGTTCCTTTTATTTCCTTATGTCTTTGTGACAGGAAAATAAGAGTTAAAGTAGATGATGTATATTCCAATTTCCGCTCAATTAACGCCGGCGTGCCGTAGGGATCAGTTCTGGCACCAACCCTATTTCTAATTCATATTAATGATCTCTTATCTGTCACCCACAATCCCATTCACTCATATGCAGATGACTCAACACTACATAGTTCATTCACACTCAGACATCCATTTACAAAGTATAATATCTCTGTCTCTTTCAATGCTAGTAAAACTAAATATATACAGTTTACTAATAGACAGATATTGCCAGATTCGTACATTACCTTCAGTGCTACTAATATTCCCATCTCCAAAAGTATTGAAATTCATGGTGTCTCACTTAACAGTGCCCTCAGCTGGACCTCTCATGTCAGATCACTAGCTAAAACCGCCTCAAAGAAACTTGGATTATTGTACAGAGTCCGTAACTTCTTTGCTGATCAGCAGTTAGCTATAATTTATAAGAGCCATGTGTGCTCTCAGCTTAAATATTGCTCACCTTTGTGGAATGGTTGTGGAGAGGTTGCATTAAGACAGCTAGACAAAATTCAGAACAAAGCTGTTAGAATCATTAACAACCCTGCCATTACATATAAACTACCTCCCCTGCAAGTAAGAAGGAATGTTGCCTCCCTTGTATTATTTTACAGATATTTTTTTGGCAAATGCTCAGACAAAATTGCGTCCATGATGCCACCTCTCCATGCCTTCCCCCGTGCTACACGGGCATCTGGTAGCGCTCATGACTGGAATGTCATTCAGCCATATTGCAGAACTTCTGCCTATCAGAATTCTTTCATTCCCCGAACTGCATCTCTCTGGAACTCGCTTCCCCAGAGTTGTTTCCCTCCAAATTTCAACCCACAACTGTTTAAGTCTAACTGTTACAGATATTATATGAACAGAGGACACTAGTAATCTGGTGTATGGATTATTTTTTTTTACTCATTTGCTTTTCCTTCTTCCGTTCTGTTATTTAGAAAAAAAAAAAACTCACTGTACATTCACTGACTTCACCTCTCTCAAAGACCATCACTTTACTCTTCCCTACATTCAACTTTAGATTCCGTTTCTTACACACTCTCCCAAACTCATCCACCAAGCCTTGCAGCTCTCCTTCGTCTTCACTCAACAACACAGTATCATCTGCAAACAACAGTACAGGGAGTTTCCAAACACTACACTCTCTCATCGGGGCCACTCCAACATCCACTACCCTCTTTTATTACCCCATCCATGTACAGATTGAACAACCATGGAGACGTGACACATCCTTGTTTCAACCCAACCTTTAAAGAGAAAAATTCACTCAGTTCACCATCCACACGCACTGCAGCCTTAGCACCATCATACATACTCTTCACAACATTCAACAACTTCCCATCTACTCCATATATTCTTAATACTTTCCACAATCCTTATATATCCACCCTCTCATATGCTTTCTCCAAATCCATGAAAGCTGCATACAACTTCTTTCCCTACTCTAGAAACTTTTCCACTAAAGATCTAAGAAAGAATATCTGCTCTATACAACCTCTTCCCTTCCTAAAGCCTCCCTGTTCTTCTCCAACTAATTCCTCTGTTCTTTCTCTAACTGTCAATAAGTATCCTACCATACACTTTTCCTATTGTACTAAGAAGACAGATGCCCCTATGATTACCACACACTTCTTTTTCCCCTTCTCCTTTGTACAAGGGAAAAATTATACTTGCCTTCCAATCCTCCGGGACTCTACCTTCCTCCCAGGCCAATCTGCACTTTTTCCACATCCATTCTACCACTATCTCTCCCCTATACTTCAGCATTTCACCACACTCTCCATCAATTCCTGGGGCTTTTCCTCAATTTAATTTTCTTCATTGCTTCCACAACTTCTATCCTACTGATTTCTTCCTGTTTTCTCACCTCCCTCTTTCTCCCAGCCATTCCCCAGCCACTTATACTAGGCTTACTTCCATCCTCAATGTATCCTAATGATTTCTTCCTGTTTTCTCACCTCCCTCTTTCTCCCAGCCATTCCCCAGCCAATTATACTAGGCTTACTTCCATCCTCAATGTTCAACAATTCCTTAAAGCGTTCTCTCCATCTGCTCACTTTTTCTCCCTTCTCCACTAGTAATCTACCATTTTGATCTTTCACTCCTCTGCTAACTTCACTTCCACCCTGTCTTACTCTTTTCACCTCTTTCTTACAGTCTCTCCACTTTACACTCAAATTCCTTCCAAATTCCCCATCTGCTCTGTTCTTACTCTCTCTTACTAATCTTTTCACCTCTCTCTTTCTTCCGCCTCTCAACTTCTTCCACGCCCCTATTTCTCATCCATTCATTGTATGCTTTCTTCTTTTGTGCCACAGCCTGTCTCGCCTCTTCATTCCACAACGCTGTTCCTTGCACACCCCTCCGTCTTCTCTTCATCCCACACACCACATCACATGCTGCACATATTTCTTCGGTAAACGTCCTGCACACACCTTCCACGTCCCACATCTGCTGCAGTTCATATTTGCCCAATCGTTCCTCCACTTCTCTCTTATACTCTACCTTTTTCTCATCCTCTTGTAACCTTTCCACTCTCCTTACAAATACTCCTTCTTCTCGTCCTTCCCTTCTTCTATTTCTCCATCATAATTGGACCTTGATTCTGGCCACCACCATGTAGTGGTCAGAAAGTCCACTCCCTCAACCTCTATAAGCTCTTGCATCCATTACACATTTTCGTATCCTTTCATTCACACACACATAATCAATCATTGCCTTCCTTTCATTCAGTTCACCACCCACCCTTCTCATCATTCGCCATGTATACCTGTGGATCATTTTGTGCTTAAAGAGGGTATTGGCTATCACCAACCCCCTCCCAGCACAAATGTCCACTAACACACTGCTATTCTCATCTATCTCAGCAGGCACACCCCACTCACCAACTATTCCATCCAGCTTCACATTCTCTACTTTACCATTCATATCACCGATCAAAAACACTCTCTCATTCCTTCCAAACTTTTCCATGCACACTTACATATTTGTCCAGAACTCTTCTCTCACTCTGCTTGCACGATCTTGCATTGGCGCATACACACACACACACACAATCGCCCACATTTGTATTCCAACTTTCAATCTTACCCACACAATCCTTGACCCAACTGATCCATACTCTCTTATGCTCTTCTTCCATCTTTTACTCACAACTATGCATACTCCTTCTTTTGCCCTTTCATTCTCACCTAGTCCTGACATATACCCCATCCATACTCCCATTCTCTCACACTCTCACCTCCCCATTTCGTTTCAGTTATTCCACATACATCAACTTTTGCACCCTCAAGCACCTGGACAATTTCTCTCTCTTTCATCTCATCTTTCGCTCCCCTTACATTCCACGTTCCGATTACCATGTCCTTTGTCCGGTCCTTGGTCATCATCTTTTGGTCAGTCCTTGTCCGAGGCTTATTGTTTGTGTTATTAGTTAGCTGTTTTCCGGGAAGGGGCACTAACCCTCAGCCAACCCTTTTAGTTGCCTTTTACGACAAGCAGGGATATTGGGGGAGTATTCTTAAAAAAAAAAAACTACCCCCAGGGGTCAGAGAATTGTACTTTAATAAATATTGTTTGTCACATTGACACTGTTGATGCTCCACCTTGATTGATTTCGTAGGTACAGCTGGCGGGTGTAGCAGTTTTGCCATGTGGATCAGTTGATAGTCTCTGCCGCATGCTACCGCCTCTACTTTTCTGCCTCGTCGTCTCCATTTACCATTAATTTGTATCATATCACTTTACACATAGGTACAGTTACACTACAACTGTCACAACTACACCATGTATTACATGCACCACGCTACATAACAATTAATTGTTGATGTAAATGTAGCGAATTTTCGCTCAGATTGACCTGAGTACAGGATTTTTCATCATCGTCACGGAGTTTTTTCGTCAAGCTTGCTTCTATTAACCTAAATACAAGGTTTTTCACTCATTGGCGACTGTGATTTTCTCCTGTAGCAGGATAGTACACACATCACAGTGTGAATCTCGTGTGACTGAATTAGGATTTATATGTATGTATGTATATATATATATCGTAAAAATTTTTCCCAAGAAAAATTTGATTTTGACGGGGCCTAATGTCACGAATTCGCGCGATTGTATATTTATACAAATTTGTGACATTGTACTTTGGTGAGAAAACCATGAACTCTAGTGGAATTCCCACTGGGCATCACTCAGTTCAACTGTCCTCGTATACACTTCGATCGGGATGGTTTTAAGAACATCTGTCACTGTTTCATGAGTGACCATTCTTATGCGCGACATTAATGCTTTCACTGAATGATTTTATTGCGTGTGAATATCGTTCGCCCTTTCTCCATTGACCGTTGAAGTTAGGCCACGCCTACTTCCGGCGAACATGGACATCTCTTACCCACCCTTCCCAGTTTGAACTTAGTCAGCTTTGGACCACCTCAAGTGTAGGACCATTTGTGCCTAATGTAGAGAGCAGAGTTTCAACATACTTGACCTTTTCCTTACAACTAATCCTTCTGCTTATGCTAATTTTTTCTCTCCATTGGGCTCCTCCGATCACAGGCTTATCACTTTAACCTGTACTATTACTGCAGTAAGGCATGTGAACCCTCCCAAGAAGTGGCGACTGTGGCACTTTGGAGCTGGTGATTGGGTGACCCTCAGGTGATTATTGTTATCATAGCCGACGGCCATCTGAGTGTCCCCTCGGTTATGGAAGTTATCCTTTCGAGCATGGAAGCATACATTCCTTTCTCTTATCCAGTGACTAATGCAAAAAAAATAAATAAATAATGGATTATTCACGCTCTTCTAATGCTGTCCACTACAATGAGAGGACCTACAAAACGAACTGGAGGCAACTTACCCCTGAATCTCGTCTCTGTTATGTGTCTGCCTGAAGTTGTGCTAAGTCTGTTCTTCACTCTTCTAACAATAATTTCATTCGTACTACATGATCTGACCTATGTGACTCAAATTCTTCCCTCCCCTTCTGGCACCTCGCCAGAAACATTTCGAACAACTTTACTTCAAAATCCTTTCCTCCTCTTTTCCACTCTAATGACTGTAGCTGTTTCTTCTACTGATAAAGAAGAATTCTTTGCTCAGACACTCTCCAGTTCTGCCTTACATGATTCCGGTGCTGTTCCTCCATCACTACGCTCTTCTGAGTTCGTCATGGCTGACATTAAAATTTCGTCCACTGATGTCTTTTCTGTGATCACAGGCCTCAATACCAACAAGGCATATGGGCCTGATGGAGTCCCTCCTGGTGTCCTCAAAAACTGTACTTCTGTGCTTACATCCTGCCTAGGTAAACTCTTTCCCCTTTGTCTATCAACTTGTACCCTTCCTTCTTGCTGGAAGTTTGCTTTCATTCAGCTAGTCCCAAAGAAGGGTGACCATTCCTAACCCTCTAACTATCGTCCAATTGCTTTAACTTAATGTATCGCAAAAGCTTTCGAGCCAATACTTAACAGAAAAATTTAAAAGCATCTTTCCTACCAAAACCCTCTTTCTCATCGTCAGTATTGGTTCCATCAGGAACACTCCACTGGCGATCTTCTCACACCTTTCAGACTCCTGGTCATCCTCCTTTCGGGACTCTGGCGAAAGCTTTGCCATTGCACTTGACATCTCAAAGGCTCTCGATCGAGTCTGGCATAAATCTTTAATTTCCAAACTGCCCTCTTACGGTTTCTGTCCTTCTATCTGTGCCTTCATCTATAGCTTCCTTTCTGGTCGTTCTATAGCCGCTGTTGTAGACGGCGATCGTTCTTCTCCTAGATCTATCAACAGTGGTGTTCCTCTGGGCTCTGTCCTATCGCCAACTCTCTTCCTCTTATTCATCAATGACCTAAACTGTACATCTAACCCTATCCACTCGTACGCTGATGACTCCACCCTTCACCTTTCCATTAGATTCCCGCAACGTCTATCTCAGCAGTTACTTCAACAAACAAGGGATGAGGCTATGGCACACCTAATGTCTGACATGGTTCGTATCTCTGACGGGGGTAAAAATAATCTTGTTTTTAATGCATCAAAGTCTCAGTTCTTACACCTTTCAACCCGACACAGTCTTCCACAGGGGTACCCACTAATGTTTAATAATATTCAGCTTCATCCTGCATCATCCTTAAACATGCTTCAGGTTTCATTCACTTGGGGCTTGTCTTGGAAAGATCATATTAAAACTCTTGTAAAATCTGCATCCAAGAGACTAGGTGTGCTAGGCCGAATCCGTTCCTTCTTTACCCCTGCACAGTTGCTGACTTTATACACGGGTTTTATCTGCCCCTGTGTAGAGTACAACTCTCATGTGTGGGGAGGCTCTGCACATACAGCTCTTCTCAATAGGGTGGAGTCAAAGGCTTTTCGTCTTACTAACTCTCCTCCTCTTACTGGCTCCCTTTTAACCTCTGTCTATTTGCCACACTGTTGCATCTTTATCTCTTTTTTTATCTCTACGTCATTGGTCACTGCTTCTCTGAATTGTCTGCTTGCATCCCTCCTCCTCTACGACGGGTGTGTAGCACCCGTCTTGCAGCAAACTCTCATCCCTTTTCTGTCCAACTCTCTAATGCAAGAGTTAACCTTTACTCCCAGTCCTTCATTTATGCAACAGGTCAGCTCTGGAATTGTCTCCATCTGTCTGTATTTCCTGCTAGCTGTGACCTCCGGTCTTTCATACGCAATATGTCCAGGCATTTCGAAATGATCGGGTCTTGAATTTGGCTCTCTCTTGTATTTTGTCTTTCTCTTGGAAGGAACAGTATTGCGTGCTCATGGTCTTTGATTCCTTCTTCCTGGCATAAAAGAAAAAAGTCCTTCATATATGCGACAGGTCAGCTATGGTGCTATCTTCCTCTGTCTGTACTTCTAGTGCCTATGACTTCAGGTCATTCAAACAGAATCTATCCAGGCATCTCGAAATGAACGGATCTTGAATTTGACTTTATGTTATATTCATTATTACTTGGAGGAAACAATCTTGCGAGCTTCTAGCAATTGCTTCTTTCTTCCTTACAAAAAAAATATGTATATTTACTGGTGTGTGTGTGTGTGTGTATACATATATATATATATATATATATATATATATATATATATATATATATATATATATATATATATATATACCTTTCAGACTCCTGGTCATCCTCCTTTCGGGACTTTGGCGAAAGCTTTGCCATTGCACTTGACATCTCAAAGGCTTTCGATCGAGTCTGGCATAAATCTTTAATATCCAAACTGCCCTCCTACGGTTTCTATCCTTCTATCTGTGCCTTCATCACTAGCTTCCTTTCTGGTCGTTCTATAGCCGCTGTTGTAGACGGCCATCGTTCTTCTCCTAGATCTATCAACAGTGGTGTTCCTCAGGGCTCTGTCCTATCACCAACTCTCTTCCTTTTATTCATCAATGATCTTCTAAGCTGTACATCTAACCCTATCCACTCATACGCTGATGACTCCACCCTTCACCTTTCCATTCGGTTCCCGGAACGCCCATCTCAACAGTTACTTCAACAAGCAAGGGATGAGGCTGTGGCACACCTAATGTCTGACTTGGCTCGTATCTCTGACTGGGGTAAAAATAATATGGTTGTCTTTAATGCATCTAAGACTCAGTTCTTACACCTTTCAGCCCGACAAAATCTTCCACAGGTGTACCCACTAATGTTTAATAGTATTCATCTTAATCCTGCATCATCCCTGAACATGCTTGGGGTTTCATTTACTCGGGACTTATCTTGGAAAGATCATATTACATCTCTTGTAAAATCTGCTTCCAAGAGATTGGGTGTGTTAAGCCGACTCCGCTCTTTCTTTACCCCTGCGCAATTGTTGACTCTATACAGGGGTTTTATCCGCCCCTGTGTGGAGTACAACTCTCATGTGTGGGGAGGCTCCCCACATACAGCTCTTCTCAATAGGGTGGAGTCAAAGGCTTTTCGTCTCATTAACTCTCCTCCTCTTACTGACTCCCTTCAACCTCTGTCTCTTCGCCGCACTGTTGCATCTTTATCTCTTTTCTATCGCTACTTTAATGGTCACTGCTCCTCTGAACTGTCTGCTTGCATTCCTCCACCTCTACGACGGGCGCGTAGCACCCGTCTGGCAGCAAACTCTCATCCTTTTTCTGTCCAACTCTCTAATGCAAGAGTTAACCTTTACTCCCAGTCTTTCATTTATGCAACAGGTCAGCTCTGGAACTGTCTCCCTCTGTCTGTATTTCCTGCTGCCTATGATCTCCAGTCTTTCAAACGCAGTGTGTCCAGGCATCTCAAAATGATCGGATCTTGAATTTGGCTCTATATTGTATTTTGTTTTTCTCTTGGAGGGAACTGTTACTGCGGGCTCATGGCCTTTGGTTCCTTCTTCCTCGCATAAAAAAAAATATATATATATATGTATATATGTATGTCTCTATCTATTGCCAGACGCCTCAATCCCGTTTGGGGTGGCCACAAACAAATCGCCTCCAATTCGCCCTGTCCCCCGCCATATCACTGCCCTGCTCCCAACTCACACCCCCCTCTCTCATATACCTCTCCACCCCATCCCTCCATCTCATCCTCGGCCTCCCCCTCCCTCTTCCCCCCTCCACCTCACTCACATACACTCTCTTCGTCAGTCTTTCACCCTCCATCCTCTCCACATGGCCAAACCACCTCAGTATGTTCCTCATAACGCTTCCTATCACATCCACATCCACACCACAACGCTCCTTTATATCCTCATCCGTCAGCCTGTCTCTCCATGTGACTCCACAGGCTTCTCTTAAATAACTCATTTCCACTGCTCCCACTCTTGACTTGTGTCCTTCCAACAACGTCCAAGCTTCACTTCCATACGTTAGAGTTGGTATCACAATACTGTCATGTAGTAACTTTTTCACTTCCATGCTCACTTCCCTGTTTTTTATCACTGCTTTCAAAGAACCAGCAACCTTTCTTCCCTGCTGTACCCTTTCAAGCACTTCACCCTGCAAACCTTCATCCTTACTCATCACACTACCCAAGTACTTAAACGTACTCACATTTTCCAATTCCTCACCATCCAACCTCGCTGTACATTCACTGACTTCACCTCTCTCAAAGACCATCACTTTACTCTTCCCTACATTCACCTTTAGATTCCGTTTCTTACACACTCTCCCAAACTCATCCACCAAGCCTTGCAGCTCCCCTTCGTCTTCACTCAACAACACAGTATCATCTGCAAACAACAGTACATTGAGTTTCCAAACACTATCTTCTCTCACCAGGGCCTCTCCAACATCCACTACCCTACCTTGTACCTCTTTTATTACCCCATCCATGTACAGATTGAACAACCATGGAGACATGACACATCCCTATTTCAACCCAACTTTCAAAGAGAAATATTCACTTAGTTCACCATCCACACACACTGCAGCCTTTGCACCATAGTACATACTCTTCACAGCATTCAACAACTTCCCATCTACTCCATATATTCTTAACACTTTCCACAGTCCTTGTCTATCCACCCTGTCATATGCTTTCTCCAAATCCATGAAAGCCGCATACAACTTCTTTCCCTTCTCTAGAAACTTTTCCACTAAAGATATAAGAATGAACATCTGATCTACTGTACACAACCTCTTCCCTTCCTAAAGCCTCCCTGTTCTTCTCCAACTAATTTCTCTGTATTTATGTATGTAATATATATATATATATATATATATATATATATATATATATATATATATATATATATATATATATATATATATATATATATATATGTGTGTGTGTGTGTGTGTGTGTGTGTGTGTGTATATATATTATTCAAACCTACATTGCCTTATGTGAAGAGTAGGAGCCCAGAGCTAGGAGTGTTGGTCCTGCCATTTAAGATGAGAGTGACCAGCCTCACTCATCCCTGAGTGGCCTTACGTGAGCAATAAACCCAAATCTGTCTGACTCTCTTCTTCTTCATTTCTGCAACATTCGCGGCCTTTCCTCTAACTTTCGCTCTGTTGAGCACCACCTCTCCTCCTCTAAACCTCACCTTCTTTTTCTAACTGAGACTCAGCTGTCTGAGGAAACTGACAGCAAACCCTTTTCTGTATCCTACTACTTTCTCTATACTCATTTCAAAGCCAAAGGTGGCTGCTGTGTATATAAACGCAATGAATTATCTTGCTCTCGTGTTCCTGAACTTGATTCTTCTGAATTCTCCACACTCTGGCTTCGTCTTTCCTGTCATTCTCTGACTAAATATATCTGTGCTGTTAACTTATCCCCTAATTCTACTAACTATGAAAAATTCTTCGACTATCTTACTTCTACAATGGAACACATTCTATCCATTTCTCCTTTCTCTGAAATCTCCATTCTAGGAGATTTCAATGTTCACCACCATCTTTGGCTCTCCTCTCCTTTCACTGATCCACCTGGTGAACAAGCTTACATCTTTTCGATCCTTAACCCCTACACCGCGGGCTTGTTTACCAATGACTTGCGTGTCCCGCGGGGTTATTTGGGCTCCGACAGACTCTCAAAAAATATTTGCCAAAAATCAGTTATTAGTCCTAGAATAATAAAGTTACATATGCTTATGGCATATACCTTCAGCTTTCTCCTGGAATGATTGTTGAGCCTTCGTCCGTTACCGTAGGACTTGTGGAGACCTCTGAAGTAGGGTAACGAAGTCTCCACTTTACACTTCCCGACAACCCGTAATATGATTACCACAGCCAGATACAAACACTATAAACACTATTCTACAATTTTCAAGTAGTTTGGGATCCATACTCAAAAAAAAAAAACACTGTGAAAGCAATGGAAATTACGAGCGCGTCTGATCGTCGCACTGGCACTAGTTCGCTCTTGGTACTCTGTCATTTGTTATTCATAAAACCCCTCACACTTTATATTTCTATTACTATATAACACTTATATATATCTACAGTCTTTATCCATAAGTTTCCTTCAGTAGTATTAGTTTATTGTCATCGTAGGGATTCAATTTCTTTCAGTAAAATACATAGCATTCACTTTCTCGTCCTGTATACTAGCATTGAGAGTGAATGTCACTTTCATCTTCACTCTCATAACTCATAGCATTCAGACATGCTAGAGTGAAACTTTCACTTTCATTACTCCTAGGGTATATACTTGTATTGTTATAATACTACTCATTTACATTTCTATTTACGTTCTCTATTTTATTTACGTCATTTACATTTCTATTTTATTTACACTGTGTTATGCACTGTCACTTGAAGTAACTTATAAAACTATTTTCCATTGTTCACGTATATTTACATTCATTACTTTCACTTGCTGTTTACACATTATTTACACATTATTTACAATTCCACTTGCACTGTTTTACTCAATAGAAAGATCGTAGTCACAATTTTATCAATTGTCAGCCCTTTACCTCTTTCCACATGAGGTTTAGTAGGGGGTAAAGGTCACAGGGCCCTTTGCATGGGGGTGAAAAAGTCCTTGAAGTCAGCAAGAAGAAACATACGTACCCTCACTTCGGAAGATAAGAGTAAACTGATAACAGAGGGCCGGGGTGGAGGCCTACTTAGGGGATATTCAGAGCTACCAATGTTAGCTCTTGAAACAGCTATGTCTAGCACTGAAATGATTGGCAGGAAATCTAGACAATACATTATAAATTAGGTAGTTCCAGGTGAATGTAAATATCACTTAGGCTTCTCCCTTCCCTCCTTACGTGTATATTTATTACGAGAATAGATTATACGGCATATTTCAAGGGGAAAAAAACAGCGAAAATTAGCGAACGAGTGCACGTGAGGTGTTGTTAGGTGATAATTAGCCAATTCCAGGTGTATGGCACTCTCACTTACCTTATTTTTTTCTTGTATATATTATTTGGTATAAGAATAGGACATAGGGCTTATTTCAATGGATGAAATCAGTGAAAAAGTCCAGGGAAGATTTACTTAGCGTAGCACGGCCGGGCAGGCGAGAGGATAGGGTAATGGAGGGGGGGTAGGGAGGGGAGTCAAGAACGGGGAGAAATGGCTAAATTGTCAACAATGGATGGGAGTACAGATGAGATTAGGAGTGCTGACTAGTGTTGGACATTGGCAGTACTGATAGATGATACAAGCCCCCACTTGGAAGCCCGGGTGAATTCAAAATAACACAGAATCACAAAAGCGACGCCCCGCGGTATGATCCCTTGCTCCCCAGCGTCACGAAAGTGACGCCCCGCGGTTAAGGGGTTAATGACCTAGAGCAGCTTGTACAGCACCCTACCCGTATCCCAGACCACCTTGGAGAGAGCTCCAACATACTTGACCTCTTCCTTACAACTAATCCTTCTGCTTACACTCTTAATCTTTTCTCTCCGTTGGAATCCTCCGATCACAGCCTTATCACTTTAACCTGTCCTATCACTCCGGTACGGCCTGTGGACCCTCCAGGGAAACGTCGCCTGTGGCATTTTGGAGTCGTGGATTGGGAGGCCCTCAGGCAGTACTTCTTTGATTTTCCCTGGAATGATTATTGCTTCCATGGCCGAGAGCCATCTGAGTGTGCCTTGCGCATTATGGAGGTTATTCTCTCGGGCATGGAAGCATACATTCCTTTCTCATATCCTTTGAC
Source organism: Coenobita brevimanus (assembly GCF_032717465.1). Classification (NCBI taxonomy): domain Eukaryota; kingdom Metazoa; phylum Arthropoda; class Malacostraca; order Decapoda; family Coenobitidae; genus Coenobita; species Coenobita brevimanus. Next base: position 23,845,688 of record NC_136998.1, on the reverse strand, counting down.
TAACGCAAGAAAGCCTTAGTTTAATCACGCTTGTTCTAATGCTCTCCGCAACAAGGAGAGGGCCTACAAAAGGTACCGGAGCCAACCCACCCCTGAATCACATCATTTTTACGTTTCTCCCTGGAATCGTGCTAAGTCTGTTCTTCGCTCTGCTAAAAATAATTTCATCCATACAAAATGCTCTCAACTCTCCAACTCAAACTCTTCCCTCTCCTTCTGGCACCTTGCCAAAAACCTTTCTAACAACTTTACCTCATCATCGTTCTGTCCTCTTTTCTATTCTGATGGTTCTGTAGCTATTTCTTCTACCGATAAAGCAGATCTCTTAGCACAGACTTTCTCCTCCAATTCCACCTTAGACGATTCCGGTGCTGTTCCTCTATCACTTCCTGCCTCTGACTTCCTCATGGCTGACATTAAAATTTCTTCAGCTGATTTATTTTCTGCCATCACTGGCCTCAATACTAACAAGGCATATTGGCCAGATGGAGTCTCTCCTGTTATTCTCAAGAACTGTGCTTCTGTGCTTACACCCTGTCTAGGTAAACTCTTTCGCCTTTGTCAACTTGTACCTTTCCTTGTTGCTGGAAGTTTGCTCTCATTCAACCAGTCCCAAAGAAGGGTGACCACTCCCAACCCTCCAATTATCGTCCAATTGCTTTAACATCCTGTTTTTCAAAAGCTTTCAAGTCAATTCTCAATAGAAAAATTTTAAGGCATTTTTCCTATCACAACCTTCTTTCTGATCGACAGTACGGGTTCCCTCAGGGACGCTCCACTGGCGATCTTCTCACGTACCTTTCAGACTCCTGGTCATCCTCCTTTCGGGACTTTGGCGAAAGCTTTGCCACTGCTCTTGACATCTCAAAGGCTTTCGATCGAGTCTGGCATAAATCTTTAATTTCCAAACTGCCTTGTTATGGTTTCTATCCATCTATCTGTGCCTTCATCACTAGCTTCCTTTCTGGTCGTTCTATAGCCACTGTTGTAGACAGCCATCGTTCTTCTCCTAGATCTATCAACAGTGGTGTTCCTCAGGGCTCTGTCCTATCACCAACTCTCTTCCTTTTATTCATCAATGACCTTCTGAGCTGTACATCTAACCCTATCCACTCATACACTGACGACTCCACCCTTCACCTTTCCATTCGGTTGCCGCAACGCCCATCTCAGCAGTTACTTCAACAAACAAGAGATGAGGCTGTGGCACACCTAATGTCTGACTTGGCTCATATCTCTAACTGGGGTAAAAATAATCTTGTTTTTAACGCATTTAAGACTCAGTTTTTACACCTATCAACCCATCAAAATCTTCCACAGGTATTCCCACTAATGTTTAATAATATTCAGCTTAATCCTGCATCATCCTTGAACTACGCTTGGGGTTTCATTTACGCGGGACTTTTCTTGGAAAGATCATATTACATCTCTTGTAAAATCTGCTTCCAAGAGATTGGATGTGCTAAGCCGACTCCATTCTTTCTTTACCCCTGCACAATTGTTGACTCTATACAGGGGTTTTATCCACCCCTGTGTGGAGTACAACTCTCATGTGTGGGGAGGCTCCCCACATACAGCTCTTCTCAATAGGGTGGAGTCAAAGGTTTTTCGTCTCATTAACTCTCCTCCTCTTACTGACTCCCTTCAACCTCTGTCTCTTCGCCGCACTGTTGCATCTTTATCTCTTTTTTTATCGCTACTTTAATGGTCACTGCTCCTCTGAACTGTCTGCGTGCATTCCTCCACCTCTACGACGGGCACGTAGCACCCGTCTAACAGCCAACTCTCATCCCTTTTCTGTCCAACTCTCTAATGCAAGAGTTAACCGTTACTCTGAGTCCTTCATTTATGCAACAGGTCAGCTCTGGAACTGTCTCCCTCTGTCTGTATTTCCTGCTGCCTATGATCTCCAGTCTTTCAAACGCATTGTGTCCAGGCATCTCAAAATGAATGGATCTTGAATTTGGCTCTCTCCTGTATTTTGTTTTTCTCTTGGAGGGAACTCTTATTACAGGCTCGTGGCCTTCGGTTCCTTTTTCCTCGCATAAAAAAAAAAATCACCCCTTAGATATAAACCTTCACCAGTTCAATTCCATTGGAGTGCCGTAAGTACCCTCTAAACCACCAGGCGCCATTATTTGGTTATATGGTTACCACCCAGCATAGTAAATAGTTTCCTGGTGTACAGGAAACCATTTGGCTTGTCACTCACTGTAGAGTCACCCACAGGCACAAGGAAGAGGAATGAATGAAGGAAACATAGACAGAATAGGGAATGTAAAGTCACCCGTAGGCAGAAGGACGAGGAAAAAATGAATTAAAGAATGACACTAGAGGAAGGAGAGAAAGAAGGAAGGGGGAAAGGAGAGGACAGACACCCGATAGCAGCACTACATCGAGTGAGTGGATGGTAAGCGCCCCCATATATATATATATATATATATATATATATATATATATATATATATATATATATATATATATATATATATATATATATATATATTCGCCTCTGTTTAGAGTACAACTCTCATGTGCGGGGAGGCTTCCCACATACAGCTCTTCTCAATAGGGTGGAATTAAAGGTTTTTAGTCTCATCAACTCTCCTCCTCTTACTGGCTCCCTTCAACCTCTGTCTCTTTGCCGCACAGTTGCATCTTTATCTCTTTTCTGTCGTTACTTCAATGGTCACTACTCCTCGGAACTCTCTGCTTGCATCCGTCCACCTCTATGACGGGTGCGTAGCACCTGTCGAGCAACAAACTCTCATCCCTTTTCTGTCCAGCTCTCTAATGCAAGAGTTAACCGTTACTCCCAGTCCTTCATTTATGCAACAGGCCAACTCTGGAGCTGTCTTCATCTGTCTGTATTTCCTGCTTCCTATGATCTCCAGCCTTTCAAATGCAGTGTGTCCAGGCATCTGGAAATGATCGGATCTTAAATTTGGCTATTTTTTTTTTTTTTTTTTTTTTTTTTTTTTTGGAATGAACGGTTTGCGGGTTCCTGACCTTTGGTTCCCTCTTTCTTGCATGAAATATATATATACACACATATATATATATATATATATATATATATATATATATATATATATATATATATATATATATATATATATATATACATATATATATATACACACATATATATATATATATATATATATATATATATATATATATGGAGCCTCTGTGGTACAGTTGTAGAGTGTGCGTTTCGCACGCTGGTGAGCGCAGGTTCGCCTCCCGCCAGAGTTGTAAAAACTTTGGGAAGCGTTCACCAAACCACTTGCTACTTTGGCGGACACAAAGGGTGCTGTGGTTGAACTAGTGTCGCATATTAGTATACTTGCACCCAGTCTGCTTAAGGTGGGCCGATTACACTTAGTTCACAGACTACACACACATCCAAAGTCACTACAACACTACAATCACACTCACAAGCACTTCTCACCCTACATACAGTCCCTGCCAGACAGCCCAAGCCACTGGGTAGAGATACTTTGGCTGTATCGTCCCTGCTTCGGTAGGGATAGGCCGGTCCTGCAGTGGATTTCAACGGCTGATGATGTGTATATATATATATATATATATATATATATATAATGTGTGTGTGTGTAATTCACCGGGTCGGTCAGGATCACTTGATGGTCGTGATCGTCAGCTTTTACCCTCCCGGAAGGGAGCTGAGAGCTCATATAGTCCGATCTAAGGGCAAGGCTGTGACCTTCACACACGCACACACCCGTCCCCTTGCTCAAGGGGGACAGTAACCACCCACTTCGTCAGTGAAACTTTTTCGCAACCTGAGGGAGGCGCGAACTCTCGTCCACCAGTTGGCAAGCGAGAGCGTTACCACTGCACCAGCGAGCGGTGTGTGTGTGTGTGTGTGTGTGTGTGTATGTGTGTGTGTGTATCACTCATGGTTGGAGAAAACCACATATTAAAAAAAAAAATCGATTTATTATTTAAAAAGGATTTTTTTTTTTAATCAGACTGTTTTATAAATCTGTGATTTTTTTTCCAACCCTGTTTGTGCCTTTGGGAATTCTGTCAAAAGAGTACCATACTGGGTCTTTTTTCCTCGTACCTGCTGCAGTGCGTCCATTAGGCATGATTATATATCACTGTTCAAGTAAACAGACTTACAAAATTGATAGTAATAGTGTGAATGGAACGTCTGAGTTAGGCAGTACATCACAGGCTAGGACTTCTTGGTATGGGGGAGGTTATTCACACTGTCAGATACTGAAGAAAGTTGCCAACTTGTCTTTTATATTTTGTCAAATTAGGATCATAATCATTAGACTGAATCATGTTACTGTGTATTCAAAGACGAGTTTAGTTCATATGTTAACACTGAGTATAATAACATTTATTGTCGCAAGGTGGGTTTGGTTATTAATTGTGGAAAAACTGAAATAATCAATATGAATATGGAAAATGCACAGGAATGTGTAATTGGAGGTATGGTTGTAAAGCAAGTTGATAGGTTTAAATATTTAGGTACTTATTTAGCCAAGGATGGTTCTTTGAACTTTGAATTCGAGGAAAGGTTAAAGAAGGCTAATCAGGCAATGGGAATGCTTAAAAATATTTGGAATAATAACAATTTCTCTGTGCATACAAAAATCAAACTTTATAAGGTAATGGTTAGGAGTAACTTAATTTATGGACACGAGTCTTGGTACAGCACAGTGACTATGGAAAATAAATTCTTGGTGTTTGAAAATAAAGCACTTAGAAGAATATTAGGAGTTAAGTGGTGGGAAAGGATACCAAATAGTAGAATTAGAGAAATAACGGGAGTGCAGCCGATCGATGAATATGTTAGATTCTCACGATGGAAGTGGCTAGGACATGTGTATAGGAGACAGGGAATAGTACGAGGTACACCAGGGTGGGTGGCACTTGGTAGGAGAGGTAGAGGAAGGCCAAAAGAGACGTGGGTGAGGACAATGAGACGGGAAGCTGGAGATGAGTGTTGGGGAGATCTTGAGGAGTTAGCACAAGATAGGATGTGGTGGTGTGAGTTCATCGAGGCCCTATGCATCCCCGAGGGTGCCACAGGAAATGATTGATTGATTGTTATTATCAAAGAGCCGACTTTCCTCTGTTTTTTTAATTTTTGCCTTGTAACAAAAGGCAATCACTGGTGCCTGACTTGATCAAGATCAATACAGGAAGAGTACAGGCCAAGCAGATTTGATGCATCTGTACAATACACATCCACCACATTCTCCGTCTTCTTCAGTTTTAGTGTATTTGTAAAAATAAAAATAATTTAAATCATGATTTTTTTTCACTCTGATTTATATCTATTTAAATCATATGATTTAAGTAATTTGCTTAAATCATAACCCTGATATATATACATACATACATACATACATACATATATATATATATATATATATATATATATATATATATATATATATATATATATATATATATATATATATATATATATATATATATATATATATATATATATATAAAGTAATGTCCGTTAACATAATATCTTCGATAATAGAAAGAACGGTGCAAACAATATATAGACTCTAGACCAGAGTGTTCTTAATACAAAACTACTCTTCAACACAGGCGCCGTTACGGTTAGTTGCACCATCCTTTAACTCAATCTTCGCGACCAGTTTGGGAAATCTTCACTGAGTACTCCCGGATGCAGCGTTTAAGGCTTATGTTAACCTCGCACAGTTCATCGGGTCCTGTTCTATGTATACTTCCCTCCACTTCACAGAACTGGTGGAAACTTGATAGATAGATAGAAAGGTTAATTGACCTCTTGATTAAATTACAAATGAGTCAAATAAAACAAACAATAACAACAACAAAACAACAACAACAATAATGATGATAATAATAATAATAATAATAATAATAATAATAATAATAATGATAATATTGTGGTCAAACATAAAATATTGAAAAATAGCTGAACTATATTTCTTTGATATAAATAAAAAATACGTTGCATTTAAAATCTCAGAGAACAGCTGAACATGCAAAAAAAAAAAAAAAAAAAGAAAACTCGATTACAAAACATAATTAATCCCCAAAAAACGATTAACAATGCACACAACACAAACCTGCAAATTAGTGTGAATGGCAAAAGTAATAAGGTGAACAAAAGTATAAAACGGCTAACAGGAAACTAAAAAAGAGCAAAAGTATATACAGCGGGACACATGCACTACGGAATATGGCAGAAAACGAATAGCGGTAAAAAGAAGCATTCAAATGAATAGTATCAACTCAAAAGTATAAAAATAATACCAAAGCACTGAAATATGGTAGTATAGGTCGTGCTGAATTGCTACACACGCTGCAGGTAACTGTAAAAAAAATGTAGAACCGGTATCTCAGTCGCGTACGTAACGGATGAGATTATAGCCCATACAAACTATACGGAAGCACCAAATACCAAAAAATGTACCATACACTTTAAAATACTCTTTAAAATAATGGAATAGAAATTACACCAGACTGAAGCAATAACCATGTACATACCGACAGGTAGTACACCTGACAGTTATTTGTATCCAGCAATAATTTCATGTACAGCATGACAACCAAGGATGTAATTAGCATCATTCATAAGTAAGTTCTCATGAGTTCTGAGGTTAAACTCTTGGGGGAGGTGCAGTGAGATGAGGCAGTTCTCAGTAACATGTCTTTCTGTCTGTACCTCTCCACATACACACGTCCTCTCCTCTGCAGATAACCTACCCCTAACGCGCCTGTTCCACCGTCCTTCCACAGTAATCAGAGCGTGTGCGCTAACCCGCAACCTTGTCTATGAAATTTGTTCGACCTCGTTAATGCCTGTTTTAGTACAGTATACATCATGAACTGTGAAGTGAGGTTTGACAGACAGATGTAAGCTAGCCCTACTTGACATACTCACAGACTCAATCATCTCCCGCTTAATGCTATCCATTGCATCTTGAATGTCATCTGTGTCATTACTGATTAGCTCTTGCTCGTACCTAGAGGTACGACTGTTATTACTCGTTACAATTCGGGAAGCATGAGCAAAAGGGTCGTCCTCTGTGTCATTCCTTTCAGTCCATACCTTCGAAAAGAACTTACTCTGTTTGGCCATCACCAGGGCACGAAGGGATGGGTAACCCATCTCCAAAAATAGAGGTTATTTGAAGTTGTGCCAAACCCCCAGCAATTATTTGAAGTATACATGGCATATCTTTATACTGGGTTTAAAATAACCGTTATACCAAGATTCGCAACCGTATAACATGGATGACATTAGAGTGGTGTGAAACACCCTCTGAGTTACATAGAATGGAACATCATTTTTTTTTTTAAACAAAAGATAAGAACTTAAGCATTTGGTTATTTCTGCTCTGGGCATTTAGTCTGATGGCAGCTGATGTTGAACCATCTGCAGAGAAAAGACTACCCAGATAATGCATAACTGTCACTGGTCTCCTCCACAAAATCTCGAACTCACATTGGTTCACTGTCCACCTCATTACCATTAATTTAAAAAAAATAGTTTTGCTGTCATTACCCTTCACGTTATTGTCATACAGGATCTATTTAACCGATAAATTCTGGCAATCAAGCTAGTTCTGGAATTTGACAAACGTACAGTGTTATCCATGAACACGAGAATGTTCAGCCAGGACAGAAACCCCTGCACACCAAACGTACCTTTAATCAACCTTATGAGGTTATTCACAAAAATATCAAACAATAAGCATGACGTGCAGGAATCCTGACGTACCCCTACTGCTGCAATGACAAATACAAAACCATTAATGCAATGTGTGATTCGGTACATGGCCGCAATGGCCGCGAGCATCACTGCACCACACCCTAGCCTTTTCAATAGCTATGTCTAGTAATACACATCTCGGTACTTTATCATATGCCTGCGCAGAGTTAACAAATGTGACGTATAACTTGAACTTTTTTCTATGTGCAGTGTCAGTGATCAATCTCGTTGTCACAATAGGCTCAAGACAACCCCTGTCTGGCTACCAGCCTGCTCATGCTTTGGTACAAACCACTTCCTTAACATGCCACGTAACACCATATCATAAAGTTTGGCTAAGCAGTTATCAGCTGATACTCCTGTAAGTTGCTGTCAGTGTACGTGAGCCCCGCTTAAATATCATAAACATTCGTGCTGTCACCCACACGGTCAGCAACACACCCGACGCGAAATCGTCCTCGAAAAGCGAAGGGATGACTAATAACCATGCGATTGGTAACACCTTGAGTATGCCAGGAAGCACGCCATCAGGATCACATGGCCAATCACGCTTCATCCTCCTTAACTGGTAGTTCACCTCATTTATGGTAAATGCATCGTCTTATATCGGAATATTTATTTCACAATCCGGCGAGTGCAGCATTTCTGAGTTTGGTGGGTCTAACATGTCTTCATAGTACAGTTTGAACTGCTCATCGGTAGGAGTGGGTGTGGCGTGGATAGTGGCGTCAATTGCTCCCCCCCCCCTCATTTAATGTCATGCCACAAGCCAGTGTCATCTTTATCATGCAGCAGACATTCCCACCTAGTAAAGGCAGGGGCAGTATCTACGAGAGGCACTAAGGTCTTGCAGACCGCCACATATTCATACAACCCAAAAGGCTAGACGCAGCCAGTGGAATGGCATCATGGCATCGCTCTTCATCTGAAGAAACTCAGAACTGATAGATTAATAGAGAAGGTCATGACAACAGTTTTCTGGGACAACCAAGGCCTGAGGTCGGCTGTGACGCCCACATTGCTGTACTTTGCAGAAGCTAAAGAAGCCATCAAGAAGAAAAGATCACAGAAAAACACCTATTACATACAGCTGGACCACCATAACTCCACACTTTTTTTGCCACAAGTCAGATGGCAGCACAATTGGACTGGTTAGTCATTTTCCTTCACCATACAGCCTGGTTTTGGTACTAGTAGACTACTTAATCTGTCCACTGGAGAGCAGTGTAAATGGAACAAGATGTAATGGCCTGGAGATGGTGAATATAGCTCTGAACGCTCTGTGGAATTTTCCCAAACTGTCTTGAGGCCTGGGTTAAACGATGGACCTGATATATAAACCGAAAAAGACAAGTTGAAAGATAATTTTGTTGTGACGACACTCAAGTCAGAATAAGAGCATGTTAACTTTTTTTGTCTGCCTATTAAAACAAGGTATATTCAGTCAAGACACTCTTTTTTTTTAATACCCCTCTTGTTTATAAATAAATATATATAAACATACAAATAGTTTCAGAATGCAGCTCATTCCATCCTCAAGGCAAATGATAAGCTAAACTAAGGATGATCTGTATACAGTTGTGTGTAAATTTAATATACTATTATCATGGCAAAGTATGGTATTAGCTTTAAACTCTACTTTGTACAATTTTACCATCTATTATTAATACAGTTCTTGCTCAGAGGATATAATGAGTTGCATTCCGAAACGTTTCGTATTGTTTATAAATATGAAAGTTAAGCAATATACAATTTTCCCAAGCTTTTGTTAGTTTAATTTTTGCCTCGAAGATTGGATAAGTCCATTCTTAAATGTTTTGTCATGTGCCTGAAATAGCCGCGTTGCTTGACTGTTTGTGTGTTTGTTTGTCCTTCAGTCACGCCCAAACCAAGGGCCAGAGACCCAAGACTCATATATATTCTGAATCAGGGTGACCCAAGGATGGTTTTAGAGTGGTCAAAATTCAGATCTGGGTCATTTGAGGTCACCCTTGCTGCCCGGTTCTTGGCAGGGAAACTCACAAGACCTTCAGTTCGGAGATAGGCTATGTGAGGTTGACCTCTGAGGTCATCTGAGGTCACCGGTAGGAGGTCACTTGGGATCACTGGTAATAGTAAACATATGCGCACAAATACTGCGCATTAGTCTGCAAAAGCTGAAATAGAAAGTTCGTGGACCTCTTATAATCCCTCTTCAAAAGTTTAAGAGGTACTGTACATGGTCTTTCTGGAGTAGCAAGAAAGACTGAACAAGAACAAATAGGATTAAAGTGTTCTTTTTTTTTGGCCCAGGCAACGCCGGGTACCCCTGCTAGTATATTATATATGCTATACACACACACACACACACACACACACATTATATATATATATATATATATATATATATATATATATATATATATATATATATATATAAAATATGTGTGTGTGTGTGTGTGTGTGTGTGTGTGTGTGTGTGTGTGTGTGTGTGTGTGTGTGTGTGTGTCAGTGAAAACCCAATCTCAACCAGAACTAATTTTAACTGGTCAAAAACAGAGGTAACATTATTTGTACTTAATGGTACTTATGGAAAACTAGTTGCATCAAAGGCGGCTTGGCAAAGTCCGAAAATGAGGATTGGGGTGTTTAGAGACCTATTTTTGGTCAAACATTTCAGCCAAACTAGCTTCAACAATGGCTGTTTAGAGAGAATTAGGAGTTCCCTTGTATTAAGTGGGTGCTGCAACACTTAATAGGTAAGGCACTTCATGGAATTATTTCATTTCTTCTAGATGTACAAAGAACAGCGAGGAAGTGTGATTATCTTATTGACATTCTAAGATAAGCGTAGTATGAGAATGTGGTTTAGGTTCATGGGTATGTTTGTTCATGATTCTATATTTGTAATCTAAAAAAAAAAAAAAAAAGGGTGTTATGAGTATTACAGCTGACTATTGTATTCGCCATTGAGTTGCTACGGTTGGGTCATGTTTGTTTACATTTGTTTCGCCGAATTCATTACATGTGCACCTCAGTTCTAGCAGGTATTAGGTGAGGTGACTTGCTCACTGTCAGTTATTTGATCGTGAACTGTTAGAAGGATAGCACTGTGTTACTGATTCCACAGTCCAGATATTCTACTGAATGGCAACATCCAGCTCCCCTGGTCACCCTCCACAACTATACTAAAATGGAACGAGAGTAAATTATTCCATTGCAACAGACTTACACAAGATAAGTATAAATGATTAATTTCTTGAGGAGAAGGACACTAATATTACTGAGAATAAAAAAAAATCTTTACGGTAGAGAAGACTAGAACAGTGTAATGTTATAAAAACCAGCGGTGTTCACGAACTGCTAGAGCCAACATAGGGGAACTTTGCTTCTACATGACTGCTCCTGAAATATATTCACCTCAGTTCGCTGTGGTTATTTGCTAGCGCTAGCTTCGTCATACAAAATTACTGTTTAACATTCTTTTTTATCCTGATATATACGTTTTCTCCAAGATCCTCAGGTGCATGTAGTTCTACTTGGGTAATAATAAATGTGTGTGTGTATGTGTCTATATAGATAGATAGACAGATAGACAGATGACTAGGCTACTTCCCGCGTAGAAAGGGAGGCAGCCGACGCAGGACGGACGGCACACACCCATTTTACTCATCCGAACACACACACACACACATATATATATATATATATATATATATATATATATATATATATATATATATATATATATATATATATATATATATATATATATATATATGTATATAGTCGGGTCTGGAATAAATCTTTAATTTCCAAACTACCCTCTTGCGATTTCTATGCTTCTGCCTGTGCCTTCATCTATAACATCCTTCCCGGTCGTTCTATAGCCGCTGTTGTAGAGAGCCATCGTTCTTCTCCTACCCCTAACAAGAGTGGTGTTCCTCAGGGCTCTGTCCTATCACCAACTCTCTTCCATTTACTCATTAATCACCTTCTAAGTTGTACATCTAACCTTATCCACTCGTAAGCTGATGATTCCACCCTTCACCTTTCCATTCGGTTCCCGCAACGTCCATCTCAGCAGTTACTTCAACAAACAAGGGATGAGGCTATGGCACACCTAATGTCTGACTCGGCTCGCATCTATGACTGAGGTAAAAATAATCTTGTTCCTAATGCATCAGAGACTCAGTTCTTAAACCCATCAACCTGACAAAATCTTCCACAGGAGTACCCACTAATGTTTAATAATAAAATGTCCAGCTCAACCCTGCATCATCCTTGATCATGTTTGGGGTTTCATTCACTCGGAACTTATCTTGGAAAGATCATATTGTCACCCTCATAAAGAAACTGCCTAAGTCATTTTTTCTACTTTTCGGGAAATCGTAAAAAAAAAGTCTCATTTTCTTAATTTTCAATGACTTAGGCAGAAACTTGAGGTGCATTTTAGACCACTCACACCCTAGACCTCGTAAAGACAGCTTTACCAATAGGTGCGCCATGGAATGAAGAATTGATTAAACAAAAGACCAGAAATCATCAAAAAATGACAGGCGGTTTCTTTATGAGGGCGACGATATTACATTTCTTGTAAAATCTGCTTCCAAGAGATTAGGTGTGCTAAGCCAACTCCATACCTTCTTTAACCCTGCACAGTTGTTGACCTTATATACTGGTTTCATTCGCCCATTTCTAGAGTACAACTCTCATCTGTGGGGAGGCGCCCTATATACAGCCCTTCGCAATAGGGTGGAGTCAAAGGCTTTTCGTTTCATTAACTCTCCTCCTCTTACTGGCTCCCTTCAACCTCTGTCTCTTCGCCGCATTGTTGCATCTTTATCTTTTTTCTATCACTACTTCAATGGTTACGGCTCCTCTGAAGTGCCTTCTTGGATCCCTCTACCTCTACGATGGGCGAGTAGCGCCCATCTAGCAACAAACTCCCATCCCTTTTCTGTCCAACTCTCCAATGCAAGAGTTAACCATTACTCCCAGTCCTTCATTTATGCAACAGGTCAACTCTGGATCTGTCTCCCTCTGTCTGTATTTCCTACTTCCTATGATCTCCAGTCTTTCAAACGCAGTGTGTCCAGGCATCTTGAAATGAACGGATCTTGAATTTAGCTCTCTTTTGTATTTTATATATATATATATATATATATATATATATATATATATTGTCACTGGCGTAGTTACCCCAGCAGCAAATGGGTGAAATGGAAGATAAGATGATAATGAAAGGAGTAGAAGCGGGCGTTAAGAACATTAAATCTTTTCTCTTATCAGTTTTGCTGCCTGTAAAGGGTACCCTACTCCCCACGAGTATTTACCCAGCGGTCAACTTTGCCTTCTCAACTGATAACACACCAGATGTTTTTCTCACAAATTATGCAGAAAATTCCTCTTGTCCTTGAAATACTGGATGTGACATAATGTGGGACGAGCAAAGTAGGGATATTTGCCAATTAGAAGCCTAAATGGCGCTTTCGTCACGTTCTTGATGGCACGCAATTGGTTCTGTCTGAAGTGTATGAGGCCCTCATTGGTAGCAGGTGCCTCAATTGTTTTCTGTATGGACAGAGATTATTTTTAAGACAGCCTAGTGGTTAATTAGCTGAGAGAGGCGGAGTAAGTCTTATTTTATAAGCTCCAGGAAATAGTAAAGAGACATTTTTGTCTCATTTTGTACACACATCCCTGTACACACTTAGTCTCATTTCATACAGACCTTTTTGTACACACATTTTGTCATTTGTACACATTCGTTCACATTTACTGTCACGTTACACTTTTGTCACGTTGTGTTGCACTTTTCCCCAACACTACTCAATACGTGACATTGACTACAAAACTCACTGTTTGTGCACCATTTCCCATTTCCGTTCACTCCTCCATTTCCACTAGTGTGTGAATTATACCTGGATTTAACCTTCGAAGTCTCCACGTTTCCTCGAGCTTTGTGAGTACTTAGCCTCCACTGAGTGTGTTCTGGTTAGGTAAGAAATAACTTGTTTTATATTTGTATCCTGAGGCCTATATGAATCCTCCTATTGTAAAACGAGCCCTGGTTTCTTCTTTGGTTGTGTATATTATAGTGTACAGTGAAGTTAAGTTAGTTTTCTTGCAAGCTTTACCTTATCCCTTTTGGTGCTTAATTAAGGGTTAAGAATGCATCGTAATTTACACCCTCACAACAATTTGGCGACCTCCTCGCCAGGACAGCTCTGTGACATAATATTGGCAACCTCTACCACATACACAGTGATTACTCTTACCCATTTAACTATTACAAAATACGACCTCATATTGCTTACCCAGGCCTTACAGTTGAGATTTCCTGCCTCAATCACTAAGACTAAGTTACTTGATTTAATATTGGACACCATGTTTGAGCAAAGTGAGTCCTCTATAGCTAGTTCTGAGCCATTTGATGCCTTTGGCATCGGAGATACCTGGCCCTAGTGATTTTTCTGCTCATGGTACTTGTGACAAAGTGCAACTTGATTTAGCTAGAATAAAGCTGAGGGAACTAGAACTGCAAGCAAAAATAAGAGAACAAGAATGGAATGCCAAAATGAAGGAAATAGAATTACAGGCTCAAATGAGACAAAGGGAAATGGATCACGAATTCAGACTGAAGCACCCTGATAGTTTACCTAGAGCTAGTAGTTCATCTGCCAAGGAATCTTTTGATGTATCCCTTTAATGAGCAAGATGTCACTAAGTATTTCCATATGTTTGAAAAGGTGGCAGGTCGTCTCTCGTGGCCAAAAGACTCTTGGACAGTACTGCTGCAGAATGTTTTGAAAGGAAAGGCTCAAGAGGCTTATATTTCTTTATCTGTTAATCAAAGTGCTGGCTATGATTGTTTAAAAGAGGCCATTCTCAAAGCATATGAACTCGTGCCAGAGGCATATAGGCTTAAATTTAGATCCATCTTTAAACAGAAAGATCAGACTCATGTGGAATATGCTAGAGTACTCACAGACTTCTTTGATCAATGGTTGCATTCTAAGGAGTTGATGTTTTCTGTAAACTTAAAGAATTAATGATCTTGGAGAACTTCACTGGTAAGATAGACAGGGATTTGGCAACATACCTAGTGGAGAGAGATTTAGATACCCTAGCTGAGGCTGCTGTTGTAGCAGATAACTATAGTATAATACATAAGCATGAACGTAAGCCTCAGTTATTTGTTAAGGGTAGGAGAGTGAACCAACCAGTTTTTGTGAACCCTTCTTCTGGTAAAGGCAAATTCATGTCAAGTGACACTAGTGGGAACATTTCAACTCCAGAGCATGTTAGTCCTATCGAAAGTGAGGACAGTGTTGCCAGAGGGTCATGAAAAAGTGTCAGGTTTTGCCAATATTGCCAGAAAAGGGGGCACCTGGAGGATTGGTGCTGGAAAAGACGAGGTAAAAGTTTCTCTGTAAAACCTGTTTCTTTGGTAAGCTCTTGTGAATCCTTTGACACCAACAGAAAGCAGCCACCCACAAATATTGGTAGCGGTAGTCAGACACAACCCCAGCAGGTGCATATTGTTGATAAGGCCAGAGTGGAACTGTCAGTGGTGGATAGACAGACTCCTGTAGAGCCATTGTTAGACACTTCTAAGACTGGGGCAGTGCAGCCGTCAGGTTCAGGTGAGAATGGTAATAAGACTCTATCAAAGTGTCCTCCCCCCAGCAGTACTCAAAGTGACTCCTCCCCAGGTCATTTATTTGCTACCTTTATTTCTAAGGGGTTAGTTTCAGTTGATGAAAAAGGTGTTAAGGAAGTCGCTATACTTAGAGACACAGGAGTTTCACAGTCAATAATGTTGAGGGAGATTGCTGAAGTAGCTAACCCTAATGAATGTGTCTTGTTGCAGGGTATAGCTGAGTTTGTAGCTGTCCCCCTAGTTGAGGTGAAGCTCCAGTCAGGGTTAGTTACTGGTTCAGTGCATGTAGGTGTTGTTGACCAGCTTCCTGTACAAGGGGTCACTTTCCTTCTGGGTAATGACTTGGCTGGAGGACAGGCGAGTGTTGTTTCCTGCATGTCAAAAACTCCCGAGTGAGGATAGGACTAAAGAGTTGGAAGATACATGTCCTAAATTGTTTCCCACATGTGCTGTAACAAGAGCTATGACCGCAAAAGCCAGCCATGAGAACGTTGACCGTAATGGCACTGACAATGCCAATGATGATATTGGGCTTGGTGATACCTTTTTTGCCCAGTTAAATGACCCAGAGGTTGATGATTCTCCCCAGACTGACGCAAGTGCAAAGTTAGCTGATATGCAAAGATCTCATCCAGAGATTGTCACTTTAATTGACTCAGCAGTTAGGGAAGATGAATGTGAGTCTAAACTGACAGAATGTTATTATTTAAGGCCAAATAACGTGTTAATGAGAAGATGGAGACCTCCTAGTGTTGCTCATGATAACGAGTGGGAGACTGTACATCAGGTGGTGGTTCCAAGACCCTATAGGCAAAAAATTATGTCCATTGCTCATGACTCTTCTTTAGCAGGTCACTTAGGGGTGAGGAAAACTCTCTCCCACACCTGGCAGCATTTTTACTGGCCTGGAATCCATCGAGATGTCTCCCGGTTCTGTAGGTCATGTCACACCTGTCAGCTAGTCGGTAAGAGCAATGAGCCCATCCCTGCAGCTCCTTTGATTCCTCTACCTGTGTTTGAGGCCCCATTCACTAGAGTCCTTGTGGACATTGTTGGCCCTTTGCCTAAGACCTCTTCAAGCCACCAGTACATCTTCACAATGTTAGACATGGCCACTAGATATTCTGAAGCCCTTCCCTTGAGAAACATTTCAACTAAATTGGTTGTAAAGGAGATGCTAACCTGCTTTACCTGTTTTGGTCTCCCTAAGGAAGTGCGGTCAGATCAAGGCAGTAATTTTCATTCCAAACTGTTCAGACAAACCCTTACAGAGTTAGGAATCTCACAGATCACTTCCTCAGCATATCATCCTCAGAGTCAGGGTGCATTAGAAAGGTATCACCAAACTTTGAAGAGTATGCCCAGAAAACTATGTGTTGATGAAAAGGAATGGGACTAATGTTTGCCTCTCCTACTGCAACCAGAAAGGCACTGAGCGAGTCCTTGGGCTACCCCCCATTTCAGTTAATCTTTGGCCATGAAGTAAGAGGTCCTCTTAAACTCCTCAAAGAACAATGGGTCAAGGATGATGACCAAATTAACTTGCTAGACTATGTGCCAAAATTTAAAGAAAGACTGGCCTATCGTATGGAAGTAGCCAGGGCACACTTGGAGTCCTCTCAGGAGAAGATGAAGAGGTGGTATGACCACCCTAAGAAATTTAGGCACGGAATGTTTCACCCAGGTGATCAAGTTCTTGTCTTGCATCCCATTCATGGTCAGCCTCTGCAGGCAAGTTTTGCAGGCCCTTATCTAGTGGAAAAGAGGGTAGGTGAAGTAAATTATGTCATTTTAACCCCAGACCGGAGGAAGGAACGAAGATTGTGCCATATAAATATGTTGAGGGAGTACCACAGGCGAGACGTGGACCCCCCTAGTGCTGCATGCAAGGCGTCGGCTGTCGAGTTTGCAGACCCCCCTAGTGCTGCATGTGCAGTGTCGGCTGTCGAGTTGGTGGAGGACGAGGGCTGCCCTTTGACTTTGGACCAGATGACCAGTTGGAGAGAAAACCAGGAAGCTTGGAGTACACTGACTGCTAAACTCTCTTACTTGACTGCAGAGCAGTGTGCTGAGCTTGATGCCCTTCTCAGGAAGTTCCCTGATGTCTTCCGGGACACCCCAGGACGGAAGGAAGTGGCACAGCACAACGTGGACGTTGGAGATGCCAGCCCTTTGAAGCAGTCCCCCTACCGGGCTAGTTCTCAGAAGCAGACCATCATTCGAGAGGAACTGAACTACATGTTGCAGCAGGGGTTAATCGAGTCCTACCAAAGTGAGTGGTGCTCCCCGGTCATAGTGGTTCCAAAACCCGATGGGTCACATTGCTTTTGTATTGATTATCGTAAAGTCAACTCCCTTACCAAGGCTGATACTTACTTCCTAGAGTAGATGCTTGTGTGGACGCGATAGGCAGTGCTAAGTTTATCACAAAATTAGATTTAATGAAGGGATATTGGCAAGTCCCACTCACAGAAAGGGCCCAAGAAATTTCCTGTTTTGTGGTTGGTGGCAGGACTTATAAATGTAAGATCATGCCCTATGATATGACGAATGATCCTGCCACTTTCCAAGGGCTGATGAATGATCTCACCAAGGATGCTGAGAATTGTGTTACTTACATTGATGATGATGTTATTTTTGGCGACACCTGGGAACAGCACTTGAGCCAACTAGATGCCTTGCTTCAGAGACTGTCCTCTGCTAATTTAGTGCTCATTTAGCTAAATGTGAATTTGTGAGGGCTCGAGTGCAGTACCTAGGTTATGTGATCGGTTTAGGCCAAGTGCGTACACCTGATGTTAAGTTCAGGCCATAGTCAATTCCCCCCAACCCAAAAATAAGAGAGAGTTCCAATGATTCTTGGGTATGGCAGGGTACTACAGACGTTTTGTCCTGAGCTTTTCTGATCTTGTAGCTCCCCTCACTGATTTGTTAAGAAAAGGAGTCAAGTATGAGTGGAAGCCAGAATGTGAGGATGCCTATTCTAAAGTCAAAACCATCGTGTCAAGTCACCCAGTGCTTCAAGCTCCCAATTTTGATAAACCCTTTAAATTAGCTGATGATGCCAGTGGCCTAGGGGCCGGCGCAGTTTTGCTTCAGGATAATGATCAAGGCTTTGAGATGCCTGTGTGCCATTTTAGCAAAAAGTTCAATAAGGCCCAGAGAAATTATTCAGCTATTCAGAAAGAACTCCTTGCACTCATACTTTCCCTTCAACACTTCTCTGTATATGTTGGTCCAGGGTCAGGTGATGTTGTAGTGTACACTGATCACCACCCTCTGAATTTTTTGTCCCGATTTAAGGACAAAAATCTTAGATTGACCCACTGGGCCCTATTTTTGCAAGCATACCCCCTTGATGTAAGATATGTAATAGGTGTTACTAATGTTTTAGCAGATTACCTGTCCAGAACTTGATTGTACAGTACCCAGAAATTTCCCCTTTGGAAATTTCTTCTCTCAGGAAGCGAGGAGTGACTGGAGTTACTCCATAGCGAATGGGTGAAATACAATATGATAATGAAAGGAGAGAGAAGCGAGCCCTTAAGAACATTAAATCTTTTCTCTTATCAGTTTTGCTGCCTGTAAAGGGTAACCAAGTCCCCACATGTATTTACCCAGCGGTCAACTTTGCCTTCTGAACTGATAACACACCAGATGTTTTTCTCACAAATTATGCAGAAAATTCCTCTTGTCCTTGAAATACTGGATGTGACATAATGTGGGACGAGCAAAGTAGGGATGTTTGCCAATTAGAAGCCTAAATGGCGCTTTTGTCACATTCTTGATGGCACACAATTGGTTCTGTGTGGAGTGTATGAGGCCCTCATTGGGAGCATGTGTCTCTTTTGCTTCTGTATGGACGGAGATTACTTTTAAGACAGCCTAGTGGTTAGGTAGCTCAGAGAGGTGGAGTAAGTGTATTTTATAAGCTCCAGGAACGTGTGGCGGGACACATTTTTGTCTCATTTTGTACACACATCCCTGTACACATTTAGTCTCTTTTGTACACACCTTTTTGTGCACACATTTCGTCATTTGTACACATTCTTTCACATTTACTGTCACGTTACACTTTTGTCACGTTGTGTTGCACTTTTCCCTAACACTACTCAATACGTGACTATCACTACAAAACTCACTGTTTGTGCATCATTTCCCATTTGGGTTCACTCCTCCATTTCCACTAGTGTGTGAATTATACCTGGATTTAACCTTCAAAGTCTCCACATTTTCTCGTGCTTTATGAGTACTTAGCCTCCACTAAGTGTGTTTTCGTTAGGTAAGAAATAACTTGTTTTATATTTGTATCCTGAGGCCTATATGAATCCTCCTTTTGTAAAACGAACCTTGGTTTCTTCTTTGGTTGTATATGTTATAGTGTACCGTAAAGTTAAGTTAGTTTTCCTGCAAGTTTTACCATATCCCTTTTGGTGCTTAATTAAGGGTTAAGGGTGCACCGTAATATAAACCCCCATAACATTATATATATATATATATATATATATATATATATATATATATATATATATATATATATATATATATATATATATTGCCAGACCCCTCAATCTCGTTCGGGTGACTACAAACAAATCACCTCCACGTCGCCCTGTCCCCCGCCATTTCACTGCCCTGCTCCCAACTCACCCCCCCCTCTCTTATATACCTCTCCACCCCATCCCTCCATCTCATCCTCTGCCTCCCTCCTTCCACCTAACTCACATACACTCTCTTCGTTAGCCTTTCACCCTCCATCCTCTCCACATGGCCAAACCACCTCAGTGTATTCCTCCTAACGCTTCCTATCACATCCACATCCACACCACAAAGAACCTTTATATCCTCATTTGTCAGCCTGTCTCTCCATGTGACTCCACAGGCTCCTCGTGAATAACTCATTTCCACTGCTCTCACTCTTGACTTGTGCCCTTCCAACAACGTCCAAGCTTCACTTCCATACGTTAGAGTTGGTATCACAATACTGTCATGTAGTAACTTTTTCAATTCCATGCTCACTTCCCTGTTTCTTATCACTGCATTCAAGGAACCAGCAACCTTTCTTCCCTGCTGTACCCTTTCAAGCACTTCACTCTCCAAACCTCCATCCTTACTCATCACACTACCCAAGTACTTAAACGTACTCACATTATCCAATTTCTCACCATCCAACCTCGCTGTACATTCACTGACTTCACCTCTCTCAAAGACCATCACTTTACTCTTCCCTACATTCACCTTTAGATTCCGTTTCTTACACACTCTCCCAAACTCATCCACCAAGCCTTGCAGCTCCCCTTCGTCTTCACTCAACAACACAATATCATCTGCAAACAACAGTACAGGGAGTTTCCAAACACTATCCTCTCTCATCAGGGCCACTCCAAAATCCACAACCCTACCTTGTACCTCTTTTATTACCCCGTCCATGTACAGATTGAACAACCATGGAGACATGACACATCCCAGTTTCAACCCAACCTTCAAAGAGAAAAATTCACTCAGTTCACCATCCACACGCACTGCGCCCTTAGCACCATCATACATACTCTTCACAGCATTCAACAACTTCCCATCTACTCCATATATTCTTAATACTTTCCACAATTCTTGTCTATCCACCCTGTCATATGCTTTCTCCAAATCCATGAAAGCCACATACAACTTCTTTCCCTATCTAGAAACTTTTCCACTAAAGATCTAAGAATGAACATCTGATCTACACAACCTCTTCCCTTCCTAAAGCCTCCCTGTTCTTCTCCAACTAATTCCTCTTTTATTTCCCTAACTCTGTCAATAACTACCCTACCATACACTTTTCCTATTATACTAAGAAGACAAATGCCCCTATGATTACCACACACTTCTTCTTCCCCTTTTCCTTTGTACAAGGGAATAATTATACCTGACTTCCAATCCTCCGGAACTCTACCTTCCTCCCAGGTCAATCTGCACATCTTCCACATCCATTCTACTACTATCTCTCCCCCATGCTTCAACATTTCACCACACACTCCATCAATTCCTGGGGCTTTCCCCAATTTAACTTTCTTCATTGCTTCCACAACTTTTATCCTACAGATTTCTTCCTGTCTTCTCACCTCCCTCCTTCTCCCAGCCATTCCCCAGCCACTTATACTCGCATCACTTCCATCCTCCATGTTCAACAATTCATTAAAGTGTTCTCTCCATCTGGTCACTTTTTCTCCCATCTCCACTGTTAATCTACCATTTTTATCTTTCACTCCGCTGCTAACTTCACTTCCACCCTGTCTTACTCTCTTCACCTCTTTCCAGAACATTTTCTTACAGTCCCTCCACTTTACACTTAAATTCCTTCCAAATTCCTCATCCACTCTCTGCTTAATCTCTTACTAATCTTTTTACCTCTCTCTTTCTTTCTACATATAACTCTCTCTTCCGCCTCTCAACTTCTTCCACGCCCCTATATCTCATCCATTCATTGTACGCTTCCTTCTTTTGTGCCACAGCCTGTCTCACCTCTTCATTCCACCACACTGTTCCTTGCACACCCCTCCGTCTTCTCTTCATCCCACACACCACCTCATATGCTGCACATATTTCTTCTGTGAATATCCTGCACACAACTTCCACGTCCCCCATCTGCTCCAGTTCATAGTTGCCGAATCGTTCCTCCACTTCTCTCTGATATTCTGCTTTTTTCTCATCCTCTTGTAACCTTTCCACTCTCCTTGCAAATACTCCTTCTTCCCGTCCTTCCCTTCTTCTATTACTCCATCTTATTTGTGTCTTGAATCTGGCCACCACCAAGTAATGTTCAGAAAGTCCACTCCCTCAACCTCTATAAGCTCTTGCATCCATTACACATCTTTGCATCTTTTCATCCACACACACATAATCAATCATTGCCTTCCTTTCATTCAGTTCACCTCCCACCCTTCTCATCACTCACCATGTATACCTGTGGATCATTTTGTGCTTGAAGAGGGTAATGGCTATCACCAACCCCCTCCCAGCACAAATGTCCATTAACGCACTGCCATTCTCATCTATCTCAGCAGGCACACCCCACTCACCAACTATTCCATCCAGCTTCACATTCCCTACTTTACCATTCATATCGCAGATCAAAAACACTCTCTCGTTCCTTCCAAACTTTTCCATGCACACTTCCATATTTGTCCAGAACTCTTCTCTCACTCTGCTAGCACGATCTTACGTTGGCGCATACACACACACAGTCGCCCACATTTGTATTCAAACTTTCAATTTACCCACGCAATCCTTGACCCAACTGATCCATTCTCTCTTATATTCTTCTTCCACCTTGTACTCTCAATACATACATATATATATATATATATATATATATATATATATATATATATATATATATATATATATATATATATATATATATATATATATATATATATATATATATATATATATATATATATATATATATATATATATATATATATATATATATATATATATATATATATATATATATATATATATATATATATATATGTGTATATATATATATATATATATATATATATATATATATATATATATATATATATATATATATATATATGTATGTATGTATGAATTTTCTTCTCCTTTCGGCTCTCCCCTTAATGGTCGCCACAGCTGATCACCCGTCTCCATCTTACTCTGCCTTCTGCATCTTCTTCTGTTACACCTACCACCCGCATGTCCTCCTTCACTACATCCATAACCCTTCTCTTTGGCCGTTCTCTCATCCTCCTGCCTGGTAACTCCATTTCCAGCATCCTCCTCCCGACATACTCCTCATCCCTCCTCCGCACATGTCCAAATCATCTCAGTCTCGCCTCTCTAGCTTCGTCCCCAAACTGACGTACGGTCACTGTCCCTCTAATTTGCTCATTTCTAATTTTGTCCAACCTCGTCACTCTGGTGAAAAACGCAACATCCTCAGTTCTGCTACCTCCAACTCTGCCTCCTGTCTTTTTGTCAGTGGTACCGACTCCATTTAGTACAACATGGGTGGCCTCACTACAGTCTTATAAACTTTCCCTTTCATTTCTGCAGAGACCCTCCTGTCACATATCACTCCTGTCACTTTTCTCCAGTCACTCCATCCAGCCTGCACTTTCATTTTTACCTCTCTGCCACACTCTCCGTTTTTGCCACCTCTACACCTTGCAGCCTCATGGTTCTCCTGTAATCTCTTTCATTTACACACGTGTACTCAGTCTTGCTTCTGCTTACTTTCATTCCCCTTTTCTCTAGTGCATATCTCCATCTCTCCGGCTCCGCCTCGGCTACCTCCCAGCTCTCACTGCATATCACAGTGCCGTCCGCAAACATCATTGTCCACGGAGACTCGTGTCTAATCTCATCTGTCAATCTGTCCATTACCAAAGCAAACAAGAAGGGGCTCAGAGGCGATCCTTGATGAAATCCCACCTCCACCTTGAAACCCTCAGTCATTCCTACTGCACATCTCACCATCGTCGTACATGTCCTCCACCACCCTCACGTACTTCTCTGCCACCCTTGACTTTCTCACACAGAACCACAGCTCCTCTCTCTCTCTCTCTCTCTCTCTCTCTCTCTCTCTCTCTCTATCTATATATATATATATATATACATATATGAATGTGTATGTATGTAAGAATGCACGCGCACGCAAGCACACACACACACACACACACACACACACACACACACACACACACACACACACACACACACACACACACACACGTGTTTTATCTAAGTAGAACTACGTGCACCTGAGAATCTTGAAGGAAACAAATATCAAGATTTAAGAAAAATATCAAATGTAAGTGTAGCTGAAGTTTTTAGTCAAAAACAGTTTCAACAGTAGTTCTGTATGACGACGCTAGATCTATCAAATCACCACGGTGAATATAGGAGAATATATTTCAAGAGCAGTGATACATTTTCAGCCACTAACATTTAAATAAGAGCTAAGTAGAAAAATCCCTTTGGTCTACAAAAAAGATCGTCTTTATCAGAGTCACTGAGAGGCCACCTTCGGCTGCCTCTGGTCGATGTCAAGTCATGGTCTACAAAAAAGATCGTCTTCATCAGACTCACTGTAAGGCCACCTTCGGCGGCCTCCGCTCGATGTCAAGTCACTTCCTACCTTCAAAAATGAGTAAAAACTCGGAAACCTGTGGCCTGATTGGACTGGAAGTTGTTGCATTTTCAAATTAGAGCATTTTAACGGTACCATGCTCAAACAAAAAATTGCGTTATTTGCGCCGTTTTTGCTGTGTTACGGTACCGAATCAACAAACGTACAGATATCAGATCATTATAATATAAATTAAACTACCATTATACTATACAACTTTAGGAGTATAAGGAGAGAGGAAGGAGAGGCGAGATGGTGAAAATACAAGAAACACATCACTCTTTCTTGTCATGTTGGTAATTTCAATGTCGGACCAAGAACGAATCCATCCACTGCACTACTAAAGCTGAAACAAATCCCCAGAAATGACTCATATCTCAGGAACCGGTGACCTGACGGGCCTGAAAATTGTTTTATTCTTCAAGTTAGAGCATTTTAACGGTACCTTGCTCTAACAAAATTTGCACTGCATGTGCCGTTTTTGCTGTGTTACGGCAACAAACCAAGAAACCAACAAATATACAGAAATCGGATCATTATAATATGGATAATGCCCAGGAGCCCGGCCACCCAAGCATATGTTGTTACAAGGTATGTCCATGTAACTCCGAAGGGTTCAAGCCCATAGACGCTTAATCAGCCACATTCACCATAAGTACCGTATGTGGACGAGGTAGCCTAGCTCCAGACTTTATATACTCCTTTATGGGACAATTATGGATTGGCTGTTAGACTGAATTTATATATCCAATGCACAGTAAAATAGTACTGAACCTGACCGTTTGTGTATGGGATTATGATCACAAGGGATAACGGTACTGGGGCTCGTAGTCTCATCGGTTTAGAAGGCTCCTTAGAATGTTTCCTTATATTTCTGCATGTGGTGCATTGATATTCACGTGTATGTTGTTTTTTTAATAACCATGCAAATATATAGGTAATATGAAAAGCACAAAGGAAAATACAAAGGTAAAACAGGCAAAACAATTTACCATGGAAGTGATTCTCTTAAATATACTGGAATACAACCCTGGATGTTATCGTTAAGATGTCTGGTGGTACAGTGTCCTAACAGCGTCAGTCAGGATGACCGTCATGTCCTACTCACAAGCTGAATGCCCCAAGAGGCCGTTGGAGATTTTTCTAGTATAATGTCATCGCAATGTCTTTAATGTTGTGGAGTGCGACAGCCTAGACTCTGAATTCTACAGCTTGATGTAGGCGATAGTGGACTGATAATTACTGTATTATTTCCTTGAACGAAAAAATTCCTGTTGTTTAAGCATTTCGAGCACCATGACATAGACGCGATGTCAATGACGGTTTAGGAACCTGACTGTCATATAATCATTACACCATAAGCATTACCAGTGACAAAGGTTCTTACTGTACCGTAGATATTCAAGACTCTACAGTTTCATGTGACACCACTGCAAATCATGACTACAGTAAGACATCCTTAAGTCCCACTAAATGGACATAAACCTGTTCAACTTACCCGGTACCTGCAAATTCGACTTACCTGTGGCTACTCCGTCTGCAAGGGGATTCAAAACATTTTGGTAAAAAAAAAAAAATCTTAACAAAGCACCTAAATCTCTCCGAGGCAGATATTGGAGAAATCTTTATTTTTCTATATAAGTTGGTTCAGTACTACTGTATGCTCAAAAAAAAAATGACAAGAAAATTCAAGTACAGTCGGCCTAAGAAGTGACGGCAGAGTATCCAGATTTCAGTCAGCGATATCTTTATATCTTAAGATGAAACCAAAATATAAAACTGTTACAGAAGAATAAGTTACTGCTAGAGTACCGGTATATATCAATATTGAAGGAAGCAGTTCGTTAGTTTCGATAATAGGAAATCCTAAACGGAACTAATTGAAATGTCAGAACTATCACTCTGGGACAGTCTGGAATAATTTGCAGAGTTCAAAATAATTTTTTTCCGTTTCTGTTTTCTCCATGGACGACGACAGAAAGCGGGAAAGTGGCGTAAGTTAGTAGGCTATTTTGAATGGTTGATCAACAAGCACGAAAGGAGACAACTTCTACTCAAGACTTGCAGTTATTACACTGCATTTGTCCGGTTTTCCAATAAGAAAAATTTCTGGAAGATTTAACATCAGCCTGAGGACTTTAGTGAATGAAATATAAAGAGAGAACCTCGAAAATTTGCCGTAAGTCGGAGCTCCAAGGAGAAAGCCACCTTGTCATAGCCTAGTATCCTCAGACCATAAACGCAGAGGCTCAAAAACAAATCACTGAGTTCAAAACTTCCAAATCAGTATTTTCAGTTAAGCAGGACTGCGGTTTATTTAAAAAGAAAATATTGCAGCTTGTAAGATAGAGCAAAAATTGTGCTTTTGCACTGCAAGATTTTTTGAAATTCATGTTTTGGCTCTGTTTATTGCCTAGTGTAAGAGAAAAGGGTAAAATCTATAATATCTCCTTACGGCTGAAAATAATTTAGCATCAGCTGGGTACAAAACAGTTAATTATAATTATTATAAGCGAGGCAAAGACAAGGAATAAAAGGCAGAATGGTGTTGTTGCTACCACAGGCAGGGGCTCATTACTAAGAATAATTTCATTGTTGTAGCATCCATGTTGCTATATCACCACCATAGCATAGAATTCTCCTTAAGTGGACTTCGAAACTAGGGCTTCTTGTGTATTTGAAATCCTGGGAAGGAAATACATCAGGAGCACTGAGTTACAATGCACGCCGCGCGCGGAGTAAAACATTACACATTCATTCAAATAGGGAAACGATCTAAGTGTTAACTTCTAATAATATCATTGCCCCAAATTATTTATTTTACATGATTCTTAGCGTGATATATATTTTATTTGATATGATGTGGTGATGGCACAGAATTTTTACCTTATATTCACTAAGTTTTCACTGAAAGTATGGCAGTGCAGAGTGACCGAAGCAATCTGAAACTCTGCCATCACTTCTTGGGGCGACTGTACAAGCAAGACAGCTGTACACAAGATCTTGAATAAATTATGCTCACATACTGATATTTTGTGCTTTTTAAAGGCTCAGTATTTATTATTCCAGCTTTGGCCTCTTCAGTTACTTGGATATATTCCATCCATGTGAAGAATTCACAACACAGTGGAGTATGATACGCATAAGTCTTTCTGCCACAACAACTTGTAATATTCTAAGCAGCCAACGGTGGCAAGAGAATACAATGCTTGTGCTGAGACCGAATCACATACAAAATATTTTCTGCCTGATAACCAACCTATGTACAGTATCGGAGAAAGTCATTTCCTAAACAACTGTTGTGCCATAAAGACTCATCACTATATGCAGTGATGCAAAAAATAAAGTTCCCACAATATGTTCACTTCATCTTTATCTTAGCAGATCCCGGTATTACGTATCCTTGAAGCCAGATTTTAACATTAATACTATGTTGCCTTAGTACTGTATACTATGCGTAGATTACCAGTGATTTTTGAAATATTTAAAATACAATACCTTTATTTTTAGTGACGGTATAATTCCTTGAAGTGCTGTTGAAGTGAATCAAAGGCGATAATGGTAGACATGATGTACATAATAAAGTGTAAAAATAGAGCTGTTGGTAGAGGTGATGGTGTAGGTGTTGGTGGTGGTAATGTTGTTGTTGTTGTTGTTGTTGTTGTTGTTGTTGTTGCTGCTGCTGCTGCTGTTGTAGTGGTGGTGGTGGTGGCAGTGCCATTTGGTGGTTTAATTGCTGTAGCCCAAGGGTCATCTGGACGTGAACCAGTGGACTGCAAGCTAAAGCTTCCATTCTCCAGCAGTCCAATATCCTACTTTTTGTGGACGCGAGGGTACTGGAAGTCTGCATAACCAGGCAGCGGAACTGCCCCGTAATACCGATATGGTAACTAAATATAATACATTGAAGAAGATAAGAGTAGCCTATTGGGCTATGAAAAGAGATCAGAGTGGTGAGGTGTGACGGACCTGACTGAGGTGGTGCGAGGAACCACAGTGAGGTGGTGCGAGGAACCAGAGTGATGTGGTGTGAGGAACCAGAATGATGTGATGTGAGGAACCAGAGTGAGGTGGTGTGAGGAGCCAGAGTGATGTGGTGCAAAGAACCAGACTGAGGTGGTGTGAGGAACTAGAGTGATGTGATGTGAAGGACCAGAGTGACGTGGTGTGAGGAACAAGAGTGATGCTGTAAGAGAAGCCAGGCTGACGTGGTGTGTTGGGCCAGAGTGATGTGGTGTGTTGGGCCAGAGTGATGTGGTGTGAGGGGCCAGAGTGATGTGGTGTGAGGGGCCAGAGTGATGTGGTGTGAGGAACCAGAGTGATGTGGTGTGAGGGACCAGAGTGATGTGGTGTGAATGACCAGAGTGATGTGGTGTGAGGAACCAGAGTAATGTGGTGTTAGGGATCAGAGTGAGATGCTGTGAGACACCAAACTTAAGTGGTGGGAGAGACCAGAGGGAAGCTGCGTGAAGGATTCAGAGAAGGACTCACCTGTTTCGTTGTTTTAACCCAAAACTCATCTGGAGGTGTAATCAGTGGACTGCAGGAAACCAGGCACTTCAGAAGGTTGCTCCTAAAACCTTCTGTTGAAGTTCTGTTGGGAAAGTACTTGTACTGTGAGCGTGAGGTGCATAAGGTAAGCAAGTGTGATGTTGTGTGAGCGGATATGTTAATGTGAAGACATACTGGATTGTCGGTGAATTGTATCATGTATTGGTGCTGAAGGAGTGAAGGGTGATGGCCACAGTGTAGTCTGGCATGATGAATTCGTGTCTCTGGAGGAAGGACAGTTTATGAGGGATGGATGTTTCGTGGGGATTCATGTAGGATGCTGTTTGATTGTAGATTATGGATTGCTACGGTAGCTAAGAGTTTTATGTGAACTGTAAGCGTGTAGTGTTGGCCAGAGGAAAACACATGGTAGTGAGGTGTTCTGTGCTGTGCTGGGAAACGTGCTGTTCTGCAGGTGTTTGCTGGCTCGACCTACCTGTGAGGACATGAAGGCGTGTGGTGGCTGGGTGCAGGTTGGAGGGTAAGCAAGTATAGTTCCCAGCGTCCGTGGGTCTGGCGTCAGTGATGGTAAGTGCGGAAGTGACAGCCATCTCGCCACCCTGGCCACTCTGTCGTGTCATACTGATGTTGATCCGCGGGTGATGATACTCCAACACACGAGCGTCACGGTGGTACCAGAAAATGTAGTCCGGAAGCTGCACTGTTGAGCTAACAGTACACTGGAGAACTGCCGCTGATCCACGCCTTACGTACTTGTCAACCGCACCTTTCACCTCCACCTGTGGCACTGCATTGCAAGGTAGTCAGGAGTCATAGTGTTAACTCACCCTGTACCCCTAGTGCTGACTGAAGGGAGGTCAGGGTTTACATGCCCAATGAAGTAGTGTTGTCCAGTGTTCTGATGGTAGTTTGAAGCTTTGTTACACTGCATGAAGAACAACTTGTGATGACTTCGTTGCTCGTTCAGATAAGAAATGTGTTACCAACACCAGGATTTCGTTAGATCTGAAACCCTTAATACAACTTCCCTTCAGCTAAGTTAGTGTAGAGGGTGAGTAAAAGCTTTGGCTAACTACAGTATATGTAATTTGATATGCATCAGTAAAGTATTGTTTGATAGGTGGGGAAAAAGTTATGAACATCCACAATTGGCAATGTGAAGCAACTTCGACAGAGCATGCTTTCCAAGGACTTGCATAGGTCGGCTGTAGCTTTAATAAATTCTGACATAACTCATTTTTGGTGCTCAGTTTTCGCGTTTTTGGCTTTTTCAGTAATACAGTACCAAATTTTGAGAAACACCACATTAGTCACTCCTTTTATTTTTCCAAAAGCTTTTGAGCGATGTGAGTAGGTCCGCTATAACTTTATTTTCCTAGATAACCCAGTTTTAGTGCTCAACTTTACACTTTTGGCTTTTTCAACAATGTGATGGTGAAGCATGAAAAGGGGCACTAAAGTGACGCCTATCATACAGGGATTTTTTTTATTTCATAAAGGTTCCAACGATACGCTCGGGTCTGCTGTGGCATTAATATACAGTTTTGGTGCTGATCTTTTTTTTCTTTACAATTTTTTCAGACAGCCTGGCTCAGCTGGGATAGAGTTTCATATCCGTTAGCTTTTCCTCTCTCTTGAGCCACAGTTATGGTCCGATTTTAACGACTGTCCAATGAAATCTCTCCACCAGATGGCGTGCCCTCATTGGAGTGGCCATCACGCTCCGAGCAATCCAAAAGTCACTGTGTCTGGAAAACTGCCAAGACCATAGAGCAAACGTTTTTATTGACATACGTATAGGTATAACTTTGGTATCATTGGAAAGGATGATCAAAATGCAGTTAATTATGCCCCCAATAACATTCTAACAGAACCTAGTGAAAACTGGCGAGTTATAATAGTAAAAACATATATATATATATATATATATATATATATATAATATACAGGTATATGTAAGTGCCTGATTCACTACTTCATTAGGTGGTGGAGGCAAGCAGGGCGGTAGGTAGAGCGATAGGAAGTAAGGTAGGCAGAGAGGTAAGTAGGAAGACGGGTAGCGAGGTACGTAGATAGGTAGGCAGCGAGGTTGGTATAGTTTGGCAGGGAGGTACGAAGGTCGGCAGAGAGGAGGTTGGTAGGCAAGGTGTCGGGTGGGTTGATAGGTAGGTATGTAGGTAGGTAGGCTTAAAGGATGGTAGGCACGGAGGAAGATAGGCAAAAAGATGGATACGTAGGTATGTTGGTAGGATGGGAGGTAGGAAGGGAGGTAGGTAGGGAGATGTGGTAGGTAGGATGGTAATGAGATGGCTAGGTAGGTAGGCAGGTAGGAGGGGGGGTAAGTAGGGAAGTAAGCAGGGGAGTATGGTAGGTAGGATGGCCAGTAGGCAGGGTGGTTGATATGCAGGAAAAATTGGCAAGAAGTTCAAGCTATTCCTTTATATGCCAAAAGAATTAAATGCACATCAGTACCTTACAGTGAAAGGATCACATAGTTTAACGGACTGGTTTCAAAAACTGAGATCAGCGCGGAACAAATAATCCTCTGTACATGTCAAGGATCATATGAGACTTCGTCCTCAGGACAGTAAAGTGGCCACCCATTGAACAATATGGCGGAGAATTTTAAGAAAAGTAATGTAACTTAAATAACATGATTTTTTTTCATAAGCTTTCACGAATGAGCGTAGGTCCCCTGCAGCATTAGTAGCTTCCTTGATAAGTGACTTTGGGCTCTCAGTTTGGCAAGTGGTGGTGAATTTTGTGAAATGTGGGGGAGGCGGTGGCTGAATTGGTAGCGAGGTGGCCTGCAGTCCTAATAGACCCAGGTTCGAATCCCGGCTGGGATAGAGAACAGTTTAAGAATCTGAATTTCATTAAAGCAGATTCACTGATCTGCCAGAAGGGCAGCCAACATGTAAAAATACCCCCGCTAATGCCCTGGCACGTATTCAATATGGACTGTGGGTGTTGGCGGTGAAGTGGTGACATGTGGAGGTGTATGGAATGAATGAGGACTACTGGGCCTTGAGAACGGGTTTTGAAGCCTATGCCCAGAGTCGGACACATAAAAAAGTAACGCCTAATACTTTTCCACGTGCATTTCAAAGCTATGTGTATGAGTAGGTCTGCTTCGAGATAACTGAGTAGTGATGCTGTGCTCTACCACCTCAATGTGTTTGACACTGTTCTCACTTGCTTTACTTGCTCGAATAAATTATTATTTTTAATATACCACCAGGAGTAAAAAAAAATATATATATTCAACTTACTGTACATCGCATTTAGGGCATGTCTGTCACCTTCCTTTGTGTTGTATTACATCAAAGCGAATTATCGAAGGGTACAAAACTATACCAATTTTCTTTCATTTGAGGGATATTACCCAGAAAAGGAAAACGAAAAAAATATGATGAAATATAAATCGCAATTCTGTGTGCAACTGTACATGCTACTTTGTAAGTAAGTAAATTATGAACAGATAACACGCTCCATTACCAGAACACTGGATGATGGTTGAAGAAGTAATCCAGTTCCAACGTATCCGGTATATCGCCCATCCTTTCCCCAGCACGTCTCTAGTCTTCTCTTCTCACACTATAATTTTTTTTTTCACTTCGTTTTTAGGCTAGGTTGGTCACATGAATGTAAAGAACACAGATCATATGGCATTAAAAGTACAAGATACAAGTTTTTTGCACATAAATTAACAAGTGCCTCCTCAAAGTATTAAGGGTGAACTTAGCAAGCTTGTCGTCTACCACTACGACATACTGTGCCTGCTTTAACTTTGCCAAAAACTGCCATCTCTCCACCTTGAATAGGCTGTAGAAAGAGATTGAAACTAGAACATGATGTCAGTCAAGAAAAAGTATTATGGAAAGCATGTACAGCCACAATAATGCCTTATTTTGTCACTGAGCTACAGGAATTAACCTGGAAAAGGATGAAAATCTTTGCCAAATTAAGATGACGGAATTATGTTGAGAAACGTCAGACACAAAGAAGAGACCAGTTTTAGTCAATGTTTCGCCATGCAGGTTTCTTCAGGAGTGACAAGAACTTTTTTAAAATCAATCATTGGTCTGAAGTCCTGGGTCATTAAGCTGTTAAAGAAAATTATCCTTATGTACGTTTTTTCACTGTTTTTTGTATTTTTTGTGACCTGTCATTAACAAATTTATACAGAAAAAAAACATAAACTCTCATCGTAATACTGGTAAACCTAAAAAAGGAAAAAAATCACTACCCGACACTAACGCCCAGAGATACAAATAGCTAAACCAAACTAAATAGCCACAGTTTGCTTGCACTGATGTTTAACCCCTTAACCATGGGGCGTCACTTTCGTGATGCTTGGGAGCAAGGGATCATACCGCGGGGCATCACTTTAGTGATTCTGTGTTATTTTGAATTCGCCCGGGCTTTTAAGTGGTGGCTTGTATCATCTATCAGTACTGCCAATGTCCAACACTAGTCAGCACTCCTAATCTCATCTGTACTCCCATCCATTGTTGACAATTTAGCCATTTCTCCCCGTTCTTGACTCCCCTCCCTACCTCCCCTCCATTACCATTTCCTCTCGCCTGTCCGGCCGTGCTACGCTAAGTAAATCTTCCCTGGAATTTTCCACTGATTTCATCCATTGAAATAAGCCCTATGCCCTATTCTTATACCAAATAATATATACAAAAAAGAAATAAGGTAAGTGATAGTGCCATACACCTGGAATTGGCTAATTATCACCTGACAACATCTCACGTGCACTCGTTCGCTAATTTTTGCAGTTTATTTCCCCTTGAAATATGCCGTATAATCTATTCTCGTAATAAAAATATATATAAGGAGGGAAGGGAGAAGCCAAAGTGATATTTACATTCACCTTGAACTACCTAATTTATAATGTATTGTCTAGATTTCCTGTCAATCATTTCATAGCGTATATATTAGCAGCAGTCACCAGGCTGAGATTAGCAGCATCTGCACTTTCTCTAGGCAGGCCACCACACACTGTATTCAGTTCACTGTCGTCTTTCAAGGTGGAAGCACGTCGGATTCGCGCCTGTCAAATTCTGCCCCTTTTTAGCCCAATGCAAAGGGCCCTGTGACCTCTACCCCCTACTAAACCTCGTGTGGAAACAGGTAAAGGGATAAGTGAGTGGTGTGGAACGTGAACTGGCTAATTTGTCAATGAAAATGATAGAGAGTGACTACGATCTTTCTGGAGAGTAAAGCAGTGCAAGTGGAAATGTAAATAATGTGTAAACAGCAAGTGAATGCAATGCATGTAAATATAACTGAACAGTGGAAAATAGTTTTATAAGTTACTGGAAGTGACAGTGCATAAAAGTGTAAGTAAAATAGAAATGTAAATAATGTAAATAAAATAGAGAATGTGAATAGAAATGTAAATAAGCAGTAATATAAGAATACGAGTATATATATTAGGAGTAATGAAAGTGGAAGTGAAAGTAATGAAAATGAAAGTGACAGCTTCGCTCTCTATGCTAGTATATATACTGTACATGAGAAAGTGAATGCTTGGAGTGAAAAAAAAATACTAGTACTGAAAGAAACTTATAGATAAATATTGTAAAGTAGTAATATAAGAATACGAGTATATATACTAGGAGTAATGAAAATGAAAGTGAAAGTAATGAAAATGAAAATGACAGCTACGCTCTCTACGCTAGTGTACGAGAAAGTGAATGCCTGGAGTGAAAATAAACTACTAGTACTGAAAGAAACTTATAGATAAATATTGTATATATAAATAAGTGTAATAAAGTACTAGGAATATAAAGTGTGAGTGTGTTTATAAATAATAAATGACAGCTCCGCCTCAGAATACCATCGGGGAACCAGCACGGGAGGAAAGCTCGTATGCGCTCGTAATTTACTGTACATTGCTTTCACAGTGGGTTTTTTTTTTTTTTTGAGTATGGATTCCAAACTACTTGAAATTCATAGAATAGTGTTTGTAGTTATAATATCAGGCAGTGGTAACCATATTACGGATTGTTGGGAAGTGTAAAGTGGAGACTTTGTTACCCAACTTCAGAAGTCTCCACAAGTCCTACGGTAGTCGACGAAGGCTCAACATACATCCCAGGTGAAAGCTGAAGGTATGTGCCATAAGCATATGCAATTATAATATTCTAGGACTAATAACTGATTTCTGGCAAATATTTTTAAAAAGTCAGTCGGAACGCGAATATCCCCACGTAAGATGCACGGACCGCCTCTGACATGCCCGCGCTTAAGGGGTCAAAATACCTCGTCCAACAGAATACCATATGGCTGCAAATATGTACTGCCTCTCTACTTAACTATCTGCACTCATCACCTGCTGATTTTCAGGCGAGGCATATGTATCAATATAAGGGATATCAATTTATGAATGAAAACTAGATGGGTCAAGAACTATTCCCTGTAGGTCAACTGTCGGTTCTAATTAAAAGAATGTAAACAAAAGGATGCAAAACATTTATATATGCACAAAAGTGAAATACCTCGCTCAACAAAACATAGTCGACCGGATGTGCCCAATACTTCTCTATATTGCACACTTGCACTCATCAACTGGGTACTGTCAGGCGAGGCACGTGGATTAATAGAGGGGACATCAACATATGAAAAAGAACTGTCGGAATTATGAACTATTTCATTAATGTCATCTGTCTAGGCAAATTAAGAATTAAATATATTCATAAATACAAGCAGTAAAAGCCACAACCAAAAAGTAAAAAAAGGTCACATCACTCTGATCAGTCATGTCTCCTTCATGAAAGCCATCAGTTTATCAGTCATAATAAGATCCCCATCACCGAAGATGGTAGAATGGGTGAAGGAGGTCGCTGCTGCACTGCAGTAATTTATAGGTGAAGCACGTTCACGAATAAATCACCAAAATCGAAGGATGCAATCATCAATAGATAACAATGTACCACTGATATCACAGTGCAGTGCAAATCGTCTTTCAGAGTATGGCAATATATGGATGACAAACGCGTAGTTCATCCATGATCTTGAAAAAAAAAAAAAAAAAACTCTAAGGCTACTAGGACGATGCAGTGACGAAGTCGCGAAAGAGTGACATGCATGTTGGAATATTTAGTCTGGTCCACTGAAATTGCTACAAAAGATTTATTGATATTTTTCGAGGACGAAACTCGACCGTATATCACGAGGAACGTCCCATGTCTTCTTAAGTTCTTCAGCCGATTTTGCAAGTAAATCATCCTTCTCTCTGCAGTATACTATACGACAATGACCAGGTTTCCATATCAGTGCGAAGGACTTGTTGCATGAATGCAATTTATTAATGACGTGGCCCTGGATCTCATTAGAATCAGTATAGCAAGAATCTTTTGACTGAAGGGCTGACTCAGAGGCCAAAAAGCTGGCAAATGAGTCTTGCCGAGACTTTAGAGCACAGTCTGTGGCTTCGTCAATAGCAAAAAGTTCAGAAATAAACACAGATGTGTAGGCAGGCAACAGAACCCTGAGGGAACATTTAGTCGATCTCACACTAGCACACACATATGCACTGGATTTGGAGCCATCGGTGTACAATTGGTGGGACGCCATATGACCTCTGATGATGTTCTCGAATAAGTGGTGCCATGATTTTCGGTATAGAGAGTCATGAAACATCAATAGTATTGTTGGGTGGCTTCCAAGGTGCTATACTTTTTCAACATTAGCTTGTCACAGTCGTTGAAATGCACACCAAGCTCCTGAGTCAGTAAGTGGAGGCATACGGCAAGTGGCCGACGAACCTCCTCACGTAAGATGGTGGTGTCGATGCAGGTGGGTAAAGGCCACATAACCTATATCACTCCTCTAAATAGTCCTAACACCATAGGAGAAAAGATGGTGATTATGGTGAATACGGTAGGGAGGTACGTTTTCCTCTATTTCCATACGAGCTACACGTGTACATCTCAGGACTTCAGGACATATTCACAAACATTTATCTGTAACACATCCAACCTCCTCAATGTGGCATCAGATGTCCACCCATACACCCGTGAATTATTGTCCAGCTCCCCAGGTAGTACCCACTAGGTATTTAATGGCATAATGTTTTTTCAATTGAGTATGAAAGTTATTAAAATAAAATTTGAAGTTTAATCATCGATCAGAATGTAAGCTCATAAGTATTAAAGAATTTTGTAATTTTCTGCCTGATCATATAAAGTTAAAGTCAGGAATATTATTTGTGGTAAAAATTACAGTTGCACACTTAGGGACAGATAACTTAGATCCCCACAGCAAGGCCAACGGCAGACAGAATCAAGGGCTGGTTCAATCCATCCAGACAAAAATTGTGCATTATGGGAGGAGTGCCATACTGCACATTCACCAACGTATAGTGAGTATTTAAGATTCCTGGGGATGGGAGCTGATGACAGAGTATCATTGATCCTAATACTGAATAAAGTGGGACTAGGCACACTTCACTGACGGACCCCATTTTCCAGGATAAATACTTCCGATGTTACACGGTGGAGCAATCTGACTAGGTTCTATTTCTATAGAAAAAAAATGGAAAATAAAAATAAGCAAACTATCTTTTAAACCATAAGCACAGAGCTTCATTTGAGTACTGTGTCTCTACATCATGCCATATTCTTTATGGATGTCCAAGAACACCCCTATCATGAATTCTTTATTGGCAAATCCCCCAGAAATGCAATGCTCCAAATTCATTAAATGATCTAGTGTACTTCTGTATTTACGGAAGCCACACTGGTGACCATTTACCAAGATCTTTGACTCTAAAACAAGAAGAAATTTATTATTAGACTTTCGTTCCATGATCTTACATAGACATGAAGTCAACACGACAGGACGAAATTAAGTGGGGTTAGAAAAACGACCAGTCTGTTTGGGCGTCTATATGACGTGCGCAAAGTACCGTGAGCTGGGAATGTTTGGGACGGCCAATGCTCATTGTACAGTGCGAGTTCTTAATCAGGTTGTCCTGATTAAGATGCTGGATCATACCGTACGAGACTGTATCTGGCCCATGACTGGTGTCTTTACAGAATTTTTGGGCAAGGAGAAGTTCATCCGTCATAAACTTTTTTTTTTTTTTGTATGGGGAGTTTACGTCTTCTGTAGCTAAGTCTAATACTCGCAGCCCAGCCGTGTCTTTATGGTCTAGGAAACGCTGGCCATAATTGCCTGAGCTACTTACATGAGAATATCTCCTGGTAAGGACGTTAGCTACGTCCATGGGATCGTCATAGATGTTATCCACCTGCAAAGTGGTCACAGAGATATAAGAATTTTTATTATTCAGTATTTTAGTAGTGAACTGACTTTACTGAGTGGGTAAAGCAATTTACTGTGGACACAACACAACGCCAGGAGTCACGCTTAGCCCTTTTAAACATTCTCCTTGCCTCAACCCTTGCTTCTTCTGTATGAAAATTCGTCGGTAGGCTGACTATTAAAAATCTGGTATCCCCTAATGCAGCTCCTTAATGCTTGTCGGCAATCCAGTGTCCACCAATGATTTCTATGCTTTGCATGAATTGTACAAGTCTTGCGAATAGCAGCCTCAGCCACTTGTAAGATGAAGTTGGTTAATTTTGGACATTGACATCCGTGGTCTCCCCAGATATATCTAAATCGGTGATCCTTAAGAAAGATCCCCAATCTCCCTTTTTAAAAACAAACTTTGGAAGTGGGGATACGAATGCATGTCATATGTGTAAGAAAAACAGATGGGTAAATAATCACTTCCAAAGGAGTCCTCATAAGAATTCCATGAGAAATCCTGATGTATAATTGGGGAGACCAGAGATGGATCAATAGCCAAAAAGTTACCAGTATGATCACCTACACGAGTC
Organism: Coenobita brevimanus; assembly: GCF_032717465.1. NCBI lineage: Eukaryota > Metazoa > Arthropoda > Malacostraca > Decapoda > Coenobitidae > Coenobita > Coenobita brevimanus. The sequence continues at coordinate 23,806,764 of NC_136998.1, read as the reverse complement.
ACTATTATCGTTCAGAAGTCAAAGGGTGAAGTGCTTGAAAGGGTACAGCAGGGAAGAAAGGTTGCTGGTTCCTTGAAAGCAGTGATAAGAAACAGGGAAGTGAGCATGGAAGTGAAAAAGTTACTACATGACAGTATTGTGATACCAACTCTAACGTACGGAAGTGAAGCTTGGACGTTGTTGGAAGGACACAAGTCAAGAGTGAGAGCCGTGGAAATGAGTTATTTAAGAGGAGCCTGTGGAGTCACATGGAGAGACAGGCTGACGAATGAGGATATAAAGGAGCGTTGTGGTGTTGATGTGGATGTGATAGGAAGCGTTATGAGGAACACACTGAGGTGGTTTGGCCATGTGGAGAGGATGGAGGGTCAAAGACTGACGAAGAGAGTGTATGTGAGTGAGGTGGAGGGGGAGAGAGGGAGGGGGAGACCGAGGATGAGAAGGAGAGATGGGGTGGAGAGGTGTATGAGAGAGGGGGGTGTGAGTTGGGAGCAGGGGAGTGAAATGGCGGGGGACAGGGCGACTTGGAGGCGATTTGTTTGTGGCCACCCCAAACGGGATTGAGGCGTCTGGCATTAGATAGATAAATAGAAGTCAAAGGTTGGACTGTTATTTCAAGTCAACTATTTGTCCCCCACGACTATCGACCCTCAAGCTACCCCACTGATAGTGATGAGCATTAAAGTCGCTCAAAGCTAACTATTACCAGGGATGTGTTCTAAAACTGAATTTACAGCATCATTATTAATGAGGCCATGTTGTGGAGAGCAGAGACAGCAAATGGGTCGATAAGTGTTATTAAATTTTACTCTGCACACAACAGCTTCCAGAGAAGAAATTAGAACCACTTCTGTTTATGGGGGTGATGTGTGTGTGTGTATAGCCAAATGCATCTCCTGTAAACAATTAACGTCAGGTCTGTGTACAGATAGCAAGGTATAATTCATTTTCAGGAGTCCAACAGTTCCATGGAAACATTGTGAATGCAACGGCTTAAGATTTGTGAGGTGGGCCTGTGCATAATCTTTTTATGCCACCCACCTCCTGGTGAGTGACTACTCTGTGGACCTATTCTGATGATTGTTTACGGAAACATCCATATGATCATCAATGACAAGGCTCCCAGACTCCCCCAAGGAAGAGCTAACACCTCTCTCCCTGCCTGGAGCAGAAGCATGAAGTGTGTGAGGACGTAACTGCTTGGTAAGGGCGGTCAGATTAATTTCATTAGACTTGTGAGGCTTCTGTATAGGTCGTACTGACTGAGAAGTTGCAGCACCCTGAGAGTAAGAGGTTTCTGCAGGGATATCAGTAAGATGTAGGTGAACTGATGTTTGTTGCTTAGCTGTCACGATTCAGATGATGCCTGAATGCTATGAAATGATGCTGACTGTTTGCTGTGGCTAAATCTCTAGGCTCAGGAAGGGAATGCTGAGAAGACTGTTTTATTTTTACAGAGCAAAGAATTCCTTAACTCAGCATAACGTGATGGCAGTTGAATGGATGCTCACTTACCTCTCTCTGGTATGAAAGGAAGACAAAGAACTAATAGATTCCAAGACTGTAACGCAGCTATCTCCTAATACAGTATCCAGAAGCTGTACAGAATCTGTACGAATACCCGAATTCCTTATGGTATGTCTATGGACCTACATCTCACATTTGTTGGAGCGAAGTCAAGAACACACCTTCTCTTTAGCCTGTCTTACGTTAATACAGAACCTGTCAATCATCTACTATCAAGACTGTCTGACATTAAATACAGAAGCTGTCTATCACCTACTATGAAGCATGTCTACTATCAATTAAAGTACTTCTCTGGTTGTCTGCCATCTACTACGAAGCCTGTCCACTGTCAAATACAGTAGCAGACGGCCATCAGTTATCGAAGTTGTCTGTCATCAAGCCTGTCTGTCGCCAAGCCTGTCTGTCACCAAGCCTGTCTGTCACCAGGCATGTCTCTTCATTCCGACCATGACTCTGTTGATTGTTAAAACCCCAGTGACCCAGTGACTTGCAATTCGCCGTTTTTCACCTCCTGCTTCAAGCTAGCTGTCAGAAAAATTGAAACATCATATCAACCAGCCAGTAAACTCAACTATCAGTACCACCTCATGCCTCCCCAGCATATTGCATAAATTTTTAACATCATATGCTGTAAAAATAGGTGGTGAGTTAGAATAAGGTGACCAGAGTCCTGCTTTTAGGCAGGACAGTCCCGCTTTTTGGACGTCTGTCCCGCTTTTTAAACTGTGACTAGAATGTCCAGCTTTTTAAGCAACTTAACTTAAATGTCCCGCTTTTAGTAAATTACTATTGCATTAGATATATTAAGACCTTCTTTTATGAAACTATGATGAATTAGAAAAATTATGCTTAATCCTACCCAAATGAAATACCGAATTACTAATATAAAATCTGTAATACTCACTAGCTTGTAATTTTGGTCGGCCCATTCTCTATACCGTACGGTATGTTCGGAGTTCGTAAATCGTAATTCGTATGAGACGTTAGTGTTTGATTGCCAGCCTCAGGGTGAGGTGCAGCACAGTAGTGGGTGCTGTCCCTCACGTCTAGATAGGCTACATATATATATATATATATATATATATATATATATATATATATATATATATATATATATATATATATGCAAACTAACCACAGGAGAATATATATATATATATATATATATATATATATATATATATATATATATATATTCAAACTAACCACAGGAGAAATGAAAGGAGCGACAGTGAGTACTTTCGTATATTACATCTTCAGACAGAGTGAGACAGAAACGTAAAGGGTAGAGGTCTTTTAATGTACACCCACAGCAGGTAGTGGCACACAGAACAATGGATGACCTGAATTTTTACCTGCGGCTTAATTTAGGGTCACCTGCAGCAGGGAGTGGAACACAACAAAGGATGACCTGAATCTAAAAAAATGCACGTGACAAAGGAGGAGGGAGTAGGAGGGGAGGAAAGGGGAGTGGGAGGGAGAGGGAAGGGGAGAGGGGAGAGGGAGGAGGGGATAAATACTGCTGCTTAACTTAAGACCTAGAGAATTAATGCTTGGTGTGTCCCACACAGGTGTGACTACACCACCAGGAGATGACAGGGAACAATCACGTGTTAGTCTGGGGGATACTGCTTTAAAATTAATTCAGTTAACAATTTATCACACTTAAAATGACCATAGCTCATGTTTACATTCTTTTCATATGTACCAGAAGCTAGACAAGATTCTATTACATTTCTTTCATCTAAGCTTTTTGATCTTGCTAGAATCTTGGAGCCTGTCCAGTCAATATGGTGATCACTGGATGCTTTGTGTTGAAATAAACCACTACTCTGTTGGGCTGTTCTTACACTGTATTTGTGTTGTGAGATTCTAGTTTCCAAATCTTTTCCAGATTGTCCTATGTAAAATTTGTTACAGCTTTTACACAAGATTTTGTAAACAACGCCTGAATTACTGAAAGGTCTGTTCTTGATGAGGGTTTTTTTGATGGTGTTCTCATATTTGAATACTACTTGTACATTGAGTTTCCTCAGTATGTGAACAACATCAAGAAAATTTTCATGGAAGGGGAGGACAAGGGTTCTTTGAATGTTCTGGCGATCTTGCTTATTAGTTTTCCCTTCAAATATCGTTTCTTGGCTGTATTGTGGCACTGAGTTAGTATGCTTTGTGGATATTTTAGCTTCTTTCCAATACTCTGAATCATTTTTAGTTCATCATCTAAAATTCCTGGGTCTGAAATTCTATATGCTCTTAGGTACATGGATATGAACACAGATCTTTTTACATTAATATGATGGTTTGAATAGTAATGAACATATGACATAATATTTGTAGGTTTTCTATATACCTTAGTCTTCAAAACATTTTGGTCCCTGATGACTTTTACATCCAAAAATGGCAATTCAATATCCATTTCCATCTCATGAGTAAATTTAATCGATGGAACTAACGAATTTAATTGCAGGAGAAATTCGTCAATGGGAAGACTGTTAGGCCAGAAGTACAGGATATCATCAAAGTATCAGAGCCAAATTATGTTTTGCTCCTTTATGGAGGTCAATGAATGTTTCTCAAAGTACTCCATGTAAATATTTGCCAAAACTGGGGAGAGGGGATTACCCATGGCCATACCAAATTTTTGTGTGTAATATTTACCTTTAAAGGTAAAAGAAGAGTTCACAATGCACAATTTAAGTAGCCTGATAATGTTTTCAGAGGGAATACCATCAGTACCCAGAATGCTTGGCAGGAAAGTTAAAACATCATCAACAGAGACATTTGTGAATAATGATTTAACATCAAAGCTGACTAACTTGTAGGGGTACATGACATTTAGAGATTTTAACTTTCTTACCAAATCCTCATTGTTTTGTACAAATGAATCAGAGATAGTACCTACAACAGGGGACAACAGTGTTACAAGCTACTTGGAGAGCTTGTATGTCGTAGAGCCTACAGAGCTTACAATTGGCTGCGGGTGTGCATAAAAGACCTCTACCCTTTACGTTTCTGTCTCACTCTGTCTGAAGATGTAATATACGAAAGTACTCACTGTCGCTCCTTTCATTTCTCCTGTGGTTAGTATGCATACATATCTTCAGGGTGAAGTGAAGTCTCTGCATATATATATATATATATATATATATATATATATATATATATATATATATATATATATTGTTACATAGCCTATGATTTCATCATCCTTTGTGTAATTTTAACGCACAGTATGCTGCATGTTTGATCACGAGCGTGTTCTGCCTCAGTTCCCCCCTTCTACCGTTATAGTAGAGTAAGTCGTCCTTTCTGTTGTTCAGAGCGGGATTGTCAACTCTTTGTCCCCATGGCTTCATTTGCGCGTCCTTCTTACAAGTTGTATCAAGCTCTGCCGGCCCCTATATAATGAGCTCAGTCTCTACATTAATTGCCACTTAGATCTGCTCCTCATTTTGTTCACATCTCTGTCCTCCTCTGTACAGTTATTATTGTGAGTGCTCAGGAAGTCTTCAACCATCTAGCAGCTGTGTAATTTTGAGTATAACTGTTGTTGCATTTTGTTCTTGTACTGTGTAGCATGAGTTTAATTTGTAGGCCTAGTGAAGTTTTTGTAATTCATGTAGGGTTCTTTATGTCAGTCATCATTAATAATATTTTGTATCTGTAATAATTTATCTCGCATTTACTGAGCATTACCCAGTGTATTTTCATTTTAACAGGGCTGACTTAGATAAATTTACTCATGCTAATTTCGTGTTAATAGAGGCTATTGCAGTTAACCATATATTTAACCTGTTTTTTGCCATTACATTATCCTTATGAGTCCTGAATGTTTTGTTGTTAGTTTGAGAATTAAACTTTAACTTGTAATTTTACCTAACTCTTTTGTTTTGAACCTGGAACTTTACGGGACTGTAGTGATTTTTAGTATTCTCACTTAAAGTGTACATTATCTTTCTTTGTTCCGTAACATAAATTTGGCGACCTCTCATCAGGACATTCAGGATATTATAATAAGGATATTGCTTGATATTTTGTGACTGTTACTTATTCATGATGTCTACTATTACTACACTTGATGAAGCCAAAGATTTTTTTTCAAATGTGCAAACAGTGTGTGATGCAGAAAACAGAACAAAGAATGAACTTAAGCTTGTTGCTCAACAATTGGGAATTGCAGTTCACTCTCATCATTCTAAAGATCAAATTGTTGACATGATTAATAAAAGCTTGTTTAATGTAACTCCTACAAATGAGCAAACGCAGATTGAATTAGCTAAGTTACAGCTAGCCCTACAGGAGGCTCGTGTGAAGGAAGCTGAATTTCAAGCACGTGCTAAGAAGGCTGAGTCTCAGGCTAAGGAGGCTTGTGTTAAGGAGGCTGAATTTCAAGCAAATGCTAAGGAGGCGGAGTCTCAGGGTCGTATTCAGGAGGCTGAATTTCAGGCAAATGCTCATATTCAAGAGGCACAGGTACAGGCTCAGGCACAAATTGAACTTGCTAGGATTCAGGCAGACCATGAGTATCGCATGAAACAAGGTGGAACTGGATCATCTAGCTCTGATGATTTTGATGTGGTTAAAAATGTTAAACTTGTCCCTCCTTTTAATGAATCTGATTTAACCAAGTATTTTCAGTTGTTTGAGAGGGTAGCTACAGGTTTTAATTGGCCCAAAAAGTATTGGCCAGTACTCCTTCAAACTGTTCTCACCGGTAAAGCTCAAGTAACTTATGCATCTTTGCCTCAGGATCAATCTGATAATTATGATGTAGTTAAGAGCTTGATTCTTAAGGCCTATGAGCTTGTTCCTGAAGCCTATAGAGTAAAATTTAGGACAACTTACAAGCAAGATAAGCAATCCCATGTTGAGTATGCAAAAATCAAAGAAGATCTGTTAGAGCAGTGGTTAAATTCTATGAATGTGGATTCTGATTTTGGTAAATTTAAGCAGATGATTTTGCTGGAGGATTTCAAAAGGTGTATTTATAAAGATGTAAGCCTATATCTTGATGAGAAAAGAATAGATAATTTGTCTGATGCTGCAGTTTTAGCTGATGAATATGTTCTCACTCACAAGAGATATTCTAGAGAAAAAAGGAAAGCTGAGAGTACGTACGTTGCCTCTACTCAGAGTACAGGTAACAGGAAAGAGAATAAAGATGATGTTTCTCAGGAAGTAAATACCAGCTTCACCTCTAGATTTCAGAAAAGTAAATGTACTTATTGTAGTAAGCTTGGTCATACTACGGAGAAATGTTTCAGGAGACAGCGTGATGTGAACAAAAAGGAGTCTTTAAATATTCAGTCAATTGGTCTAGTGTCCACTCTTGAGAGTTCCCAGAATTCTTTAACTGAGTTAACTGAACCTGCTTTGAGGGGTAACTTAAATTCTCATGATGGAGCTCCTCTTTTGAGCAGTAACGTGGGTGACACTCTCAAGAGTTCATGTGCTAATTTCCTGTCTCATGGTTTTGTCAGTCCTCTGGACAATAATGACAGGAAATCAGTTAAAATATATCGTGATACAGGTGCCTGCCAATCCCTTATGCTGACCAGTGTTCTAGGCTCTAATGTTAATTCCTCTGATGAAACTGTAATCTTACAAGGTGTAGGGAATAATTACTTCTCTGTCCCTCTGTGCAGAGTGAATTTAGAGTCTGGTTTTGTTAATGGTTCTGTTATGGTTGGGTTGGTTGAGACACTCCCAACGTCAGGTGTAACTTTCTTACTTGGAAATGATATTGGTGGAAGTCAAGTGTGTCCAGCTCCTCAGTTGTCTAGTGAGCCAGTGGCTGCGGCCCAGGATTGTGATGTCCCTGATGTGTTCCCTGCATGTGCTGTCACTAGGGCTAAGTCTAAAGTTACTGGTGATTTAGAGGATAATGATGATGATGATGTTATCCTAGCTGACACTTTTCTTGCTAATTTGGACCACTCACCAGATGAGGCAGTACCCCGTAGTGTTGATAATTTGTCTCGTCAAGAGTTGGTTGAGTTGCCAGTTGCTGACCCTGAGTTGAAAGGTCTAGCTAACACTGCTTGCAGTGAGGAAGAGTCAGCTGGTGCTTCTACTTGTTATTATATAAAGTCAGGAGTACTTATGAGGAAGTGGAGACCCCCAACAGCATCAGCCGACTGTGAATGGGAGGTTGTACATCAAGTTGTCATCCCTCGTGTTTGCAGGCAGGATATCATTAGAGTGGCTCATGATTCCAGTTTGGCAGGACACCTTGGGGTGAGGAAGAGTGTGGCACGCATTTTGAAACACTTCTACTGGCCAGGTATCTTCAGGGATGTTTCCTGGTATTGTAAGTCTTGTCACACCTGTCAAGTTGTGGGGAAGTGTAATCAGACCGAAAAGGTTGCACCTCTAGTTCCCATTCCTCCTTTTGAGGCACCATTCACCCGTGTGTTGGTGGATATTGTGGGCCCTCTTCCTAAGACTTCTTCAGGATTTTCTTATGTGTTGACCCTGATTGATATGGCTACTCGTTATCCTGAAGCCATTCCACTTAGAAATATCTCAGCAAAGAACGTGGTTAAGGAAATGCTAGGGTTCTTCACAAAGTTTGGTCTGCCCAAAGAGGTACAGTCAGACCGGGGAAGTAATTTCATGTCGAATGTTTTCAAGCAGTCTCTGAAAGAGTTGGGCATCACCCAGATCACGTCTTCAGCTTACCATCCCCAGACCCGAGGAGCGTTGGAGAGATATCATCAAATACTCAAATCGATGCTCAAGAAATACTGTTTGGAACATCAGAAAGACTGGGATAAAGGTCTTCCATTCGCTGTGTTTGCTGCAAGAGAATCTCCAAATGAATCACTGGGCTTCTCACCTTTTGAACTACTGTTTGGCCATGAAGTAAGAGGACCCCTTAAGCTACTCAAGGAATGCTGGCTGTCGGAGGAAGATGACGTCAACCTGCTGGAGTATGTGATGAAGTTCAAAGAACGGCTGTCCACTGCTTTAGCGAGAGAGAATTTAGGAGCTGCTCAGGAGAAGATGAAGACTTGGTATGATAAGAAGTCCAGGTTACGCCACTTTCAGCCAGGAGATCAGGTTTTGATTCTGCTACCAGTTCATGGGCAACTTCTTCAAGCCAAGTTTAGTGGTCCTTATTTCGTGGAGAAGAAACTCAGTGATGTCAACTATGTCATCGCCACACCAGATCGTAGAAAGAACAAGCAACTATGTCACATCAACATGCTAAAGTTATATCACAGGCGGGACGAAAATAATCCAGTCTGCACTGTAGCTGTTCCACCCGAGTCTGCAAGTGAAGCTCTCCCATGCAGTATGAGCCTGAGTGATAGTTTGGGGAAGAATCCTGATATCATGAATGATCTCCAGACTAAGCTTTCTCATCTACCTCCCGAGGAAAGGCAGGAGTTTTCGGCATTACTGCAGGAGTACCCGCAACTGTTCCGTGCCACTCCAGGAAGAACCACTGTGTTGATGCATGATGTCGATATTGGAGACGCAAAGCCAATTAAACTGCCTCCTTACTGTGTGAACCCAGTGAAAGTTCCTCTCATCCAGAAGGAGCTTGGCTACCTGTTGGACCACAAGATGATTGAGCCCTGTCAGAGCGAGTGGAGTTCTCCTGTCACTCTAGTCCCTAAGACAGGTGGGGCACAGCGGCTTTGCATTGACTACAGACGTGTTAATCAGATAACTAAAACAGACACTTACCCTCTCCCTCGTGTGGAAGATTGCATAGACAAGATCGGAAAGGCTAGGTACATAAGTAAGTTTGATTTGTTAAAGGGATACTGGCAAGTACCTATGACTGAACGTGCTAGGGAGATCTCATGTTTTGTAACACTAGGAAAGAAAATGTCATTGCAGATTGCTTATCTAGACTTTAGACAGATTGTTTTAGAGTAATAAGAAATTTCCTTTGTAAATTTCTTTTTCTTTGTGGGAAGGTGTTACATAGCCTATGATTTCATCATCCTTTGTGTAATTTTAACGCACAGTATGTTGCATGTTTGATCACGAGCGTGTTCTGCCTCAGTTCCCCCCTTCTACCGTTATAGTAGAGTAAGTCGTCCTTTCTGTTGTTCAGAGCGGGATTGTCAACTCTTTGTCCCCATGGCTTCATTTGCGCGTCCTTCTTACAAGTTGTATCAAGCTCTGCCGGCCCCTATATAATGAGCTCAGTCTCTACATTAATTGCCACTTAGATCTGCTCCTCATTTTGTTCACATCTCTGTCCTCCTCTGTACAGTTATTATTGTGAGTGCTCAGGAAGTCTCCAACCATCTAGCAGCTGTGTAATTTTGAGTATAACTGTTGTTGCATTTTGTTCTTGTACTGTATAGCATGAGTTTAATTTGTAGGCCTAGTGAAGTTTTTGTAATTCATGTAGGGTTCTTTATGTCAGTCATCATTAATAATATTTTGTATCTGTAATAATTTATCTCGCATTTACTGAGCATTACCCAGTGTATTTTCATTTTAACAGGGCTGACTTAGATAAATTTACTCATGCTAATTTCGTGTTAATAGAGGCTATTGCAGTTAACCATATATTTAACCTGTTTTTTGCCATTACATTATCCTTATGAGTCCTGAATGTTTTGTTGTTAGTTTGAGCATTAAACTTTAACTTGTAATTTTACCTAACTCTTTTGTTTTGAACCTGGAACTTTACGGGACTGTAGTGATTTTTAGTATTCTCACTTAAAATGTACATTATCTTTCTCTGTTCCGTAACAATATATACAGTGTATATATATATATATATATATATATATATATATATATATATATATATATATATATATATATACAGACACACGCACGCACGCACGCGCGCGCGAGCTTTTAGCTCCAATATATCTGGTCACCTTAAGTTTGAACCTTGCAGTAAGAAGTTTGTTCATCTATCTCTGGGCCAATAATCTTTATAGATTGTTTTCTTTTCTTCTCTTATGCGATTTAATCACTGCACTTGGATTAACTTTCCCAGTTCATATCTCAGACTTCCCATAATCTTTTACTATATTCATCAATATGAACACTTCATTAATTCTGTAAACATTTTATATATAAAGGACCTCCTTTGCTAATTGTTATTGTACATGATAGTTTATTTTAGGTTTAAAAAATCTTATCACTTGTATTCACTTGCCTAATATTTTCATTGTACTTAAATTTTCCCCTTTCCAACTTCTTTCTTCACGACATTTCCATGTTTTAATAGATTTAACTTACATGATGATGATACATATTCGTCCGGAGATGAAACACAATCCACCCAGATTGAAAGTTCACACGACAATCTTACTTGTATGAGAAATGGAAAGGCTTATTCTCGACAAATCGTTTAATAAGCTGAGTCACAAATATCTGTCTGTTGCTTCAACTAATTCTTCGAAAGTAGATTTTTCTTACCCCATCCCCAGTACAACACACATTTCTCATTACCTTCTGACAGAAACTCACCTTCCTTATCTTCTCCTAACACTCCGAACATTCGTGCTACTACTATTCCAAGAACACCCTTTCCTCCTACTTTTTTAATCATGTCAACTCAGCCTACAACAACACTTCCTCCTGCACCTCAAACGATCACCTTGGAAGATGCATCGCGTCCCAAATTTGCAGGTGTGAAACCTAATGTATTAGTGCTTATGATTTCATTAGTGATGTTCAGTCTGCAGTTACAAAGGACTTACAATACACAGTGCTAAGAATGAATACCTTAAAATACCAACTATATGTTGGTTTTTCTAGAGCAGGGCCTCTCATAAGATGTAGAATCCTGGGGAAGTTTTCTTTTTTTGATGAATACTGTAACAAATTTGTACATTTTTTTTTGTAAACCAAACGAAAGCAGAATGTTTGATGAGCATCTACAGACTACTGCAAACTATGAGGCAGGATAAGTTCATCCCTCCTGAACAAACTACGCTGTTAAATGCAACTGCATATCGGCTGTGACAGGGACTGAATTTTTTGAGGCATTGCGAAACAGTCCATGAGTGGGAACTGACGATCTGGGAAAAACTACTTCAGCACTAAGTAATGTAGCAACATTATTTAGCTATCTCAGGTAGCAAGGATGAATTAGATACTGCGTTAGAGATTCAGTTTTCTCCTAGGGTTGACATAACCATGTTATCTGAAAAGACAGAAGAGAAAATTGGCATCATACCTACTCAAATGGTTCGTACAGTTCAACCAGTTACTAGCTTAACACCACCTTCTCACCCTCAAGGCCACTCAGCTTTCTCTATACTCATTTCAAAGCCAAAGGTGGCTGCTGTGTATATGTAAGCAACAATTTATCTTGTTCTCGTGTTCCTGAACTTGATTCTTCTGAATTCTCTACTCTCTGGCTTCGGCTCTCTTGTCATTCTCTGACTAAATATATCTGCGCTGTTTACTTATCTCCTATTTCTACTGACTATGAAAAATTCTTTGACTATCTTACTTCTACGATGGAACACATTCTATCCATTTCTCCTATCTCTGAAAGTTCCGTTCTCGGAGATTTCAATGTTCATCTCCACCTTTGGCTCTCCTCTCCTTTCACTGATCCACCTGGTGAACAAGCCTACATTTTTTCTATCCTTAATGACCTAGAGCAGCTTGTACAGCACCCTACCCGTATCCCTGACCGCCTTAGAGAGAGCTCCAACATACTTGACCTCTTCCTTACAACTAATCCTTCTGCTTACACTGTTAATATTTCCTCTCCATTGGGCTCCACTGATCACAACCTTATTACCTTAACCTGTCCTATCGCTCAGGTACAGCCTGCGGACTCTCCAAAGAAACGTCGTCTGTGGCACTTTGGAGCTGCAGATTGGGAGACCCTCAGGCAGTACTTCTTTGATTTTCCGTGGAATGATTATTGCTTCCATGGTCGGAAGTCATCTGAGTGTGCCTTGCGCATTATGGAGGTTATTCTCTCCAGCATGGAAGCATACATTCCCTTCTCATATCCTTTGACTAATGCAAGGAATTCTTGGTTCAATCATGCTTCTTCTCATGCTGTCTGCAACAAGGAAAGGGCCTATAAAAGGTACCGAAGCCAACCCACCCCTGAATCACATCTTGTTCATGTTTCTGCCCGGAATCGTGCTAAGGCTGTTCTTTGCTCTGCTAAAAATAATTTCTTCCGTACTAAATGTTCTCAACTCTCCAACTAGAATTCTTCCTGCTCCTTCTGGCACCTTGCCTTCTAACAACTTTACCTCATCATCCTTCCCTCCTCTTTTCTATTCTGATGGCTCTGTAGCCATTCCTTCTACTGATAAAGCAGATCTCATCCAGTTCCGGTCTAGCAGCCGTGGGAGGATTACTGCCGTCTTAGTGAAACTTGGCTAGCGGAACCCCTAGACTTACCAGCTATGCCCGACCAGCGATCTACTGCCACCGCCTACGACCCGTTGAGGGGGGCATCCAGCAGTAGTTCCAAGCCGCCGGGAGTCACGAAGATCACAGGTGCGGTGGTGTGGTTCAACGTGAAGTCTGGGTACGCCTTCATCAAGCGCCGGGACATCGGTGCTGATGTTTCGTGCACAGACTCGGGATCATTGCACCTAACCCCCGACACTTTCGGTGCTCTCTAGGCGAGGGTGAGGCTGTGGAGTTTCGGCTCCGTCAGTCACCCAAGGGTCCCGAGGCTACGGATGTCACTGGGCCCGGAGGTGCTGCTGTGCAGGGCTCTGCCCATGCACGGCGGCGCCCCACGGCCCAGAGGCGCCAGTCTCGTGGTCCTGGGTGTTCTGGGGAGACTAATCTCTTGGTCTCGATGTGCATCGCTACGGCACAGGCTTTTTGTGGGCCTCTCACATCCGTTCCAGTTATCTCTTTCACCAATCGCTCATCATCCATTCTCTCCATATGCCCAAACCATCGCAACACCCTCTGCTCAACTCGATCAGCCATCTCCCGCACAACTCCAGTTCTCCTTCACACTTCATCATTTCCGACTCAATCCATATGTGTCACTCCACACATACTCCCCAGAAATCTCATCTCCATTACATTCAAACTTTTCCTCTGCTATGCCCACATTCCATGTTTCAGCCCCATATAAAGCAGTTGGTACCACAACACCCTCATACAGCCTTCTCTTTCCATCCATTCTAAGCGAACAACATCTAAACACTCATTCCTCCCAGCACCTTTCCTACAGTACTTCATTCATTCTAAACTTCACTTCTGCATCTGTTCTTCCATCCACAGCAACATGTGACCCTAAATACTTAAAACGCTCTACTTCCTCATGCAACTCACCATTCAAAACTATATTCATCCTCCTACCTTCTACCAATCTCGTACATTTCATCACATTACTCTTATTCTCATTTACTCTCAATTTCCTCCTTTTACACACCCTTCCAAACTCCTCTATCAACTGTCTCAATCTCTCCTCTGAATCAGCCACCAGTGCAGTATCATCTGCAAACAGCAGCTGTTTCAGATTCCACTCTTTACCATCAGCATTCACCAGACTCAGTCCTCCACCTAACACTCTTGCATTCACACCAAGGCGACATCACACATCCCTGCCGCAGCCCCACTCTCACGGGAAACCAGTCACTCACAGTATTTCCCACTCTTACACACGCTCCACTATTTACATAACAACTTTTCACTCCTTTTAGAAACCTACCATCAAGTCCATACAAGCTTAAAACAGTCCACAAAGCCTCCCCATCAATACTATTATGCGCTTTCTCTAAAACCATAAACGCCCAAAACACATCCTTACCTTTCGCTTAATACTTTTCACACACCTGTCTCACACCAAACACGTGATCCACGCATCCCCTGTTTCTCCTAAGGCCACACTGCTCATCACCAATCACTCCCTCTGTACCCTCTCTAGCTCCCTTAATTAGCACTCTGCCATACACCTTACCTACAACACTCAACAGACTTATACCCTTAAAGCTATTACATTCATACTTACCACCCTTACCTTTAAACAACAGGACCACACAAGCACTTGCCCAGTCAATTGGCACCATACGTCGCACAAAACCCACATTCAACAACCTTGCAGTACAAACCAAACAACACTAGTCGCTTTACCAGCTTTCAGGCATTCCACAGCACATCCATACCTGCAGCTTTCCCTGTTTTCATCTCCTTTACTGCCTCCTGCACTTCCTCCATTGTGATCAAAGACTCATTGAACTCCCCAGCACATTTATTACTTGCACCCTTCCATCTGCTACAATCTCAGCCTCCCTTTCCTCCTCTACACTTAACAATCTTTTAAAATACTCCGCCTATCTCTTCGTTACTGCATCCATCTCATTTAACATCCTTCCATCCTCTGCTTCTACTTGCTCTTCCTTCCCAGACTCTCCCTTTCGCGCCCTTTTCACCTCCCACCAAAACATTTTCTTATTCCGTTGAAAATTCTCAATCAACTGCCTACCCCACCCCTCATCTGCTGCCACTTTAGCATCACGCAACGCTCTTCTCGCCCTATTCCTCTATTTCTTATACCTTTCATATAACATCTCATCCTTCCTCTGCAGCCATACTTCATATGCACGTCTCTTCTCAGCCACAGCCATATTTACTTCCTCGCACCACCTTTCACTTCCTTTTCTTACATCACCAACCACTCATCTCACACCACACACCTCTTCCGCATGCCCCACCAGAGCACTCTTAAACAACTGCCATCCCTCCTCCACACTACCATTCTCCTGATCTTTCACCGCGCTCCACTCGTCTTTCAATTTCTCCTGATATTCTGTAATTTTCTCTTTTTTATCCAACTCACTCACTTTCAAAACCTCCCTGCCACACATAACTCTCCTAGCTCTCACCCATATCTTACCTACTCTCAACTTTCCCTCCACCAGGTAGTGGTCAGACATAACCTCCACTTTCCCCTCTTAAAACTCTCATATCCAACAATCTTCCTATTACATTCCTGGACACAACCACATCGTCCATCAATGCTTTATCAGCAACTCTTCCACCCTCCTGTCTCACCCATGTATGCTTACAAATATCTGTCTTATCAAACAAGATATAAGTACATATTTTATTTCCCTGGATAAAAATTATGACCATGCATATCGGTGTTGTCCAAAACCCTAAGGGGACACACACACACACACACACACACACACACACACACACACACACACACACACACACAAGTGCCTCCAGAAAAGACTCAGTACTGTCGCACCTTCGCCATTCCCTCAAGCAAAATAAGGTACCGGTATTATGGTAGGTTAACGTTAGGTTAGGCCTAAGTTAGGTAGGTATAGCTTGGTTTAATGTCAAAGCACAGCTCCTCTGATGATTATTTGGTTTGATTAGCTGAATTGTTTCATCTACTTCTGAGTGATGGCGTGACGTTGACGTATTATTTATCGATGAACTCGCTCCTATAAGATTCCCAATATGACTGGATGACTAAGTGAACCTGCAGAAAAAAAGAAAAAAGAAAAAACACGGGTCCGGGAGGAGGTCTAACATTATGCAAAATTTTATATTCCAAACATTCCTCCAATCAGGTCTGGAACTTATCCATTGAAAAATTATACTCTGTAGTAACACAGTGAGCAAGTGAGTTACTGCCAAGGACAGGCATTGTATTAGGCCTCCTCTGTGAGTGGCAAAAAGCTTATGACTGAAGATTCTCCTATGTGAAACTGATGGACAACAGGAAAGAGCACACACTGAGTAGAGCACGTTTGACACCAGTTTTTTAATGGGCTGAACATTTGACTTTGCCCTGAAACATCGAGCTTGGACTAATTACTCTCAAAATTGAACAACTTGACTTACCTGTCCCATAAAACTACCACGCAGATTTCTCCAAACCGGATCAAAACTTTTTTTTATTTTTAAATGCAACAAAGAAGGAACCAAAGGCCAGAAGCCCGCAAACCATTCCTTCCAAGAAACAAAAAGAAAACAATATGAAAGACAGCCAATTCAAGACCCGTTTATTTCGAGATGCCTGGACACACTGCGTTTGAAAGACTGGAGATCATAGGAGGAAGGAAATACAGACAGAGGGAGACAGTTCCAGAGGTGACCTGTTGCATAAATGAAGGACTGGGAGTAACGGTTAACTCTTGCATTAGAGACCTGGACAGAAAAGGGATGAGAGTTTGTTGCTACACGGGTGCTATGCACCCGTAGTAGAGGTGGAGGGATGCAAGCAAACAGTTCAGAGGAGCAGTGACTATTGAAGCAGCGATAGAAAAGAGATAAAGATGCAACAGTGTGGCAAAGAGACAGAGGTTGAAGAAGCCAGTGAGAGGAGGAGAGTTAATGAGACGAAAAGCTTTTGACTCCACCCTACTAAGAAGAGCTGTATGTGGGTAGCCTCCCCACACATGAGAGTTATGATCTACACAGGGACGAATAAAACCCATGTATAAAGTCAACAACTGCACAGGGGTACAGAAGGTACAGAGTCGGCATACCACACCCAATCTCTTGGAAGCAGATTATACAAGAGATGTAATATGATCTTTCCAAGATAAGTCCCGAGTGAAGGAAACCCCAAGAATGTTCAAGGATGATACAGGATTGAGCTGAATGTTATTAAATATTAATGGGTACTCCTGTGGATGATTTTATTGGGTTGATCGGTGTAAGAACTGAGTCTTTGATGCATTAAAAACAACAAGATTATTTTTACCCCAGTCAGAGATACGAGCCAAGTCAGACATTAGGTGTGCCATAACTTCATCTCATGTTTGTTGAAGTAACTGCTGAGATGGACGTTGCGGGAACCGAATGGAAAGGTGAAGGGTGGAATAATCAACGTACGTTAGATGTACAGGTTAGAAGATCTTTGATGAATAAAATGAAGAAAGCTGGTGATAGGACAGAGCCCTGAAGAACACTACTGTTTATAGATTTAGGAGAAGGACGATGGCCGTCTACTCCAGCGGTAATACAACGACTAGAAAGGAAGCTATAGACGAAGGAACAGATAGAAGGATAGAAACCGTAAGAGGGCAGTTCGGAAATTAATGATTTATGCCAGACTCGATCGAAAGCCTTTGAAATGCCAAGTGCAATGGCAAAGCTTTCGCCAAAGTCCCGAAAGAAGGACGACCAAGAGGCTGAAAGGTAGGTGAGATCGTCAGTAGAGCGTATCAGGCGGAACCCATACTGACTATCAGAAAGAAGGTTGTGATAGGAGAGATGCTTTAAAATTGTTCTTTTAAGAATTGACTCGAAAACTTTTGAAATACAGGATGTTAAAACAATTGGAAGATAGTTAGAGGGTTTGGAAATTAATGATTTATGCCAGACTCGATCGAAAGCCTTTGAAATGTCAAGTACAATGGCAAAGCTTTCGCCAAAGTCCCGAAAGGAGGATGACCAAGATTCTGAAAGAGTCTGAAAGGTAGGTGAGAAGTTCGCAGGTAGAGCGTATCTGGCGGAACCCATACTGACGATCAGAAAGAAGGTTGTGATAGGAAAATGCTTTAAAATTTTTCTATTAAGAATTGACTCGAAAATTTTGAAATACAGGATATTAAAGCAATTGGACGATAGTTAGAGGGTTAGGAATGGTCACTCTTCTTTGTGACTGGCTGAATGAGAGCAAACTTCCAGCAAGAAGGAAAGGTACAAGTTGATAGACAAAGGCAAAAGAGTTTACCTAGGCAGGGTGTATGCACAGAAGCACAGTTCTTGAGAACAACAGGAGGGACTCCATCAGGCCCATATGTCTTGTTAGTATTGAGGCCAGTGATGGCAGAAAATACATGAACTGAAGAAATTTTAATGTCAGCCATGAGGAAGCCAGAAGGGGGAAGTGATGGAGGAACAGCACCGGAATCGTCTAAGGTGGAATTGGAGGAGAAAGTCTGAGCGAAGAGATCTGCTTTATCAGTAGAAGAAATAGTTACAGAGCAATCAGAGTGGAAAAGAGGAGGGAAGGATGATGAGGTAAAGTTGTTAGAATGGTTTTTGGCAAGGTCCCAGAAGGAGCGGGAAGAATTCGAGTTGGAGAGTTGAGAGCATTTAGTATGGATGAAATTATTTTTGGCAGAGCGAAGAACAGACTTAGCACGATTCCGGGCAGAAACATAAAAAAGATATGATTCAGAGGTAGGCTACCTCTGGTACCTTTTATAGGCCCTCTCCTTGTTGCGGACAGCATTAGAACAAGCGTGATTAAACCAAGGCTTTCTTGTATTAGTCAAAGGATAAGAGAAGGTAGTGCTTCATGAAGCTTCTTAAGTCACATCAACATATTCAGACTCTGTCCGGACAATCAGCATCTATTTCCGTCAAATTAGGTTCATTCAGGTCAGTTTAGGTCCATTAGGATTAGTTCTGATCTATTGTGTTCCACTCGGGACATTTAATGTTTATTCTGGACATTCATATTCAATCCTGTTTAGCCAAATGAATTCAGATACATTCGTGACGAAACAACCATTTATGTTCTTTCACTTTCAGTTTCGGCCAGTAAAGTGCATCATTGCATTTTTAGATGTAGTCAGGCCCATGTCGTCTTTGTCAGATAATTTCATGTCAAGTTAAACGACTTCCGTCCAGTTTGACCCTTCTGGATCAGTTAGCTCCGTTGAGGTCCTTAACATTTTTTTCAGCCTAAATCAGGTCAGATTAGGGCTAGTCAAGGCCACTCAGTAGCATATGGGTCTATTCACAGCCTTCATATCGATCCTTGCCAAATCACATTTATTCAGGTCCAGTCAAACCCATCCAGGGTGTCCTAGAATCAGTGTCGTCTTCCTACAAGTTCAGACCCAAACAGTTAATTTTAGCACTACTTCAGTCAATTTAGGTTAGTTTTAGGTGGTATCAAGTCTAGCAAGTCAACAAAGGTGACTTTGTTTGCATATAAGCCATGCCTACGACAGCATATACAAAGTAAGTAAATAAATTAAGAAAAAAAGAACGTTAAATGAGTGCAGTACCTGCACGCTCACAAGTTGATCCAAGGGCTGAATATTTAATGTTGCCCTGTGACACTGACCTTCGCCGATTGCTCTCGAAATGACCCCCATACTCAAACAATTTTAAAGGCGCCTTTGGTGTGCCTTTCCGTGGAAAGGCAACTTTTCCTCAGAAGGCGCCGTTTGATACCCCGCCAGTCACAGCAGCGTTATAAAAATACTCTTAGGAAGTGTCTGCCAATCGCAAAGTAGCATTTCCTCTCAGCTGACGGACGTAAACAAAACATGAAGTGAGGGTGCAACGCAGTTGTCCCAATATTTTTCCGTTTTCGTAGTAATATCTTGTGGGAATGGTGAATAAACATAAGCTGGGATTCAATCGCACTAACTTCAGAGTATTATGAAATCACTGGTTAAACAAATCCCCTGAAACAAGTAAACATAACAAAGTATTTGTCTGGCCAGTATTCCTCTTCTCTAAGCAAGAAAAGTAGTTGCTATTTCATTTCCTAGACCTACTGGTGGAACAGCAGCTGCTATCCTAGGAAGAGAAGTTAGGGTAAAGATGGGAAACACACCAGCATTACTGCATTTCAGTTTCAAGTCAAATTTTCCTTGATTTTGTCTTGTCTTGTAGTGTATAGGCCCAACTACATCAGCAGATATGTCTCATCACATGCACAACATTCTCATAAAGCTATATTTTTCCCGTCATAAATGATTTAGAATGATTAGGTTTAGTTAGTTTAGGTTGAGTTCAGTTGGTATAACATAGGAGGAAATCTGAGGGGATAAATTTGTAGTTTTGGACAACAAACCTAATATACCCTACCAATATCCTAAACTGGCCTATTGTAACCTTGGCGTCCAAATCTAACTTACCGTATTCAAAGCGTAATTGTGGGGAAACCCGTCGTGGGTAGATATTCCGCTGTTGCATGTTATGTAATGGGCCTTTGCACCTCCAGGTTAGGTGCCATACTCTTAACACAATGAGGACTTGGTTTACTACCCAAGGGATATTATGGGGGAAAGGTGACTGACCAAATGAAAAAATAAAAACACCTGTGTTAGCCAAACCAAAGTTAGACTGCCATAATCTTCATTCCTACATACATACTTCACAGAACTCACTTAGCAACCACAGCAACAAAAAAACAGTAGGTTATAGCCAATAATGTTACAGGAAATCTGTGAAAATAGTCATTTTGTTAAATCACTAGTCTATCTGTGAAGTGGATTTTTTGACCTGGATGATTTTGGTTAGATTGCAGTTAAAATCAGGTCAGGTTTGGTTACATTTGGCTAAGTCGGATTAGATTAGATTAATTTAGATTATGCTTTGTGCAACTTACCATAACCTAGTCATAACTGTTATTAAAAAAAGCTTTACTAACAAACTTAACATTAACATTACCTAACCTAACCTAACCCTTCTTCAATCTTGTAATTTAACCTCACCTAACGACAACCTTCCTTTATACTAATATAACCATGATCAACCCAAGTTAAAATACATTTCACAAACTGACTAGGGTTTTCATACAATTACATTTTCCACACATTCCCTGGAAAATGAAATTTACCTGCAAATAGGCAACCTGACTTACTCAGATCAGTAACTTTTAGGGTGAAAACTGGATATATCCAAAATCTATTACAGAAGTACTGCGATACCTCTAACTGAAGCTGGATGGTGAGGCTTACGCTAGGAGCGACTGATCCAATAGAAATCACATTGAACTGTTAATATATTGTTGAATATAAAGACCTATATGCACTGAGTAAACAACTGTAACATTAGACACACGTTGGTGCAGTATGAATTATGGCTAAATGTACTGAAGAAACAGCATTAAAGTGTATGTGCCTCTACCGCCGAGTTGGCTACATCCATAGACCACACATACTCCCCAGTTACGTCATTATTACTAGAATATGATATCTTGCTACCCAGTAACTACTTTTGACGCAAACTGTTCCACTCCAAATAAGGTAATGAGGCAGTAATTCATCAAAATAACGAGCGAGGAGCACCACACATCATCCACGATTTGTTGTTGTTGTTCAGGGAAGGCACCTTTTGTTCACTAGGGCTCCCCCGACCCTGCCGGTCCCATATAACGCTAACAAGCCATGTTTTCCAATATGGCCGCTCCCAGCCGAGCTTTTGAGTATGGGCCTTTCACGAAAAGGCAATGTGTATATGGCGCTTTTGGAACAAAAGGGGCCGTTAAACGTTTTGAGTATCCGTCCCCTGGTGTGTCCCCAACGGTGCCTTTGACCTGCCGTACAAAAAGGCGCCATTCATCAACTGGCGCCGTGGCAAAAGGCTCGTTTTGAGTATCCGGTCCCAGATCCTTACACTTTGGTTTTCCTTGAACCCTTCTACACTGCTCGGTCTAAATAAGATCGAAACAGTTTCCTGACATCCATGTGACCCTCATCCTGGACTTTTTTCTGTAACCTCGATAATTAACTGTTTTCAATATCTAAATACGTTATTATTGTCTTACCCTGAATGCTTTCACAGGGTATGGTCGAAGTTGACAAAATGCATTTCGAAACTGATCGTGCAAGTTGACCGTCACTTTGGGCTTATTGCTTTCAAAAACTATGGGTCAGCCACTTGACTGATCCTCAACGGTTCCATTAAATTTAGTTCAAATGAAATAAAAAGTTTATTAATTGTTGTTCACACACAGATAAAGTCGATCGATGACCTTGTCCCGTGACCTTGACCTTGTCTGACTGTTCTCAAAAGTAACTCACTTTGCTCTTGTCTTGACCTGAACCATTCAATCAGGCTTCCTCTAAATCAGATATAAACTGTTCAGGTTGACCATGAAATGTGACTTGAGACATTGACCTTTTGGTCTAAAAGCTGTAAGTCAAGCCCTTGGACGAGTTTAACACATTCACCAAATTTGATCCAGATCTGATTGAACATGTTTTCGTTCTTTCACACACACACACACACACACACACACACACACACACACACACACACACACACACAGTGCTATAACGATGACTTTGCCTTGTTACATTGGCCTAAGGCTGATTAATCTTAAAAATTACCTAGTTCGTTCTTTTCATAACCTGAACCAATCCACCAAATTTTATGTATATCGGATTAAATCTTTTAAGATGATTTTGCTGGATCAAATATTAACTGAGCCCTGTGACCTTGGCATTTGACTTGTTCTCAAGAACAACAGGTCAACCTCTTGGGTAGGCCCCAGTTCTCAAGAACAACAGGTCAATCTCTTGGGTAGGCTCCAATTCTTCCACCTAGTTAGGTCAAAATCGGATGAAAACTGTTTAAATCATTTTGTTCACACACACACACACACACACACACACACACACACACACACACACACACGCATACACACATGCGCGCACACACGGACATACACTAAGCTGTTATTCTGCTACAGACAACA
Source organism: Coenobita brevimanus (assembly GCF_032717465.1). Classification (NCBI taxonomy): domain Eukaryota; kingdom Metazoa; phylum Arthropoda; class Malacostraca; order Decapoda; family Coenobitidae; genus Coenobita; species Coenobita brevimanus. Next base: position 23,783,891 of record NC_136998.1, on the reverse strand, counting down.
GCTGCAACTATACTATGATGGTGTGTTTCTCATCGTCTTTGGTGCCAATGTGTGTGACTGTTAAGACCAATGCTGGACCCACATACACTGCCACACACTCGGTTTGTCATGACCGGATTTGCTGAGGGAATCTGTTTGGACTGTGCCCCCGTTGTGCACGTTCTTCTCTGGCCAGGTTCCGAGCTTCTTCGAGACGAATGGTTCCTTTGATGCAGAATGTCCGAGGCATTCGGTTCAAGATATTTACGTATGTCGTTGCATTTCCTCAGAGTAGTTGTTATATTATAATCTTTGAATTTCTTCATCTATCCCCCTGGATTTTGACGTGCTGCAGGGAGTTGGTCACACAGAACCTGGTGGGGTTGGCGGTGCTCAGGCATGCGGAACACGTGTCCAACCCATTTCAGCTGTTTTTTAGCCAGCATGGTTTTTATGCTGGTTGACTCTGCCCACTGGAGAATTTATGAGTGGGGAATTTATCCTCCAATGTGAGTCCTACGATGCACTGTAGGTATCGAATGTGAAACAACGCAAGCTGTTTAATGTGACGCTGGTAAGTAGTTCACGATTCAGCACCACATAAGGGGGTAGAAAAGCACACAGCCATACAGTATACTGATACCTTCGTCCAAGGACTTCAGCATCAATGTTATGTTCATCTGTGAGCACACTTTGAAGGTAAGTAAAATTCTCCACCTGTTTTACATTTTCGCAACTTATCTGAAATGTAAGAGACTCTAGTTTTCGGGGTCTGGGGTATTTGCAAGGACAGCACAGTCATCGGCGTATTGTAGCTCTAGGAAATGTGCCGTTTGTCTTTAAGGGCACGGCAACACTGAACGCGAAGAGTGGAGAGACTTGAGCAAGGAGGAATGAGGCGGTGAGGGTTCTGGTATTTATGTCTACTGAACAACTTATTGGAGCCATGTACCACAGGAGAGTTGTATGGGATCCAACAGGTCCACTCCACAAAAATATTGGAGTGTTGAAGAAACACTGGAAAGATATCTGTGAACAACTGCATACAGATTGTTAGTTATAATCGAGCACTACTGTGTCATACGATTGCTTAATTAATGTTTGTTCCACTCTTGTTATCAAACCTATCAATGACCATTAATGTCTAGAATTGATACTAGTATCTAGTGCTCTATTCCCTTTGTTACACCGTAGGCTTAAATCTAATCAATAGGTAAGTATATACACTATATGCATCATGTATGTGTATATGTATGTATGTAATGAACATCGAAAATTTAATTACTTATCAATACATAAATCTATTAAATATATTTCAATAGACAATGGATAGTCCACCTGATCTTTCATTATAGGTAATCAATAGAAACTGGTATCGTGAAATAGTACACAAGAAAAATAAAAAAAAATAAATCACATGAAAATTAATCTTTAAGGTGTCGTCAAATAAAGACATTCATATCAGTTAGACATTTAAATTTTATTCATTCATTCATCACCTAATCCAGTGTTGCCCCATGAGTAGCGTGGGAGCATGGGGCTAGGCAAGTTGGGTCTGGCATTTAAGATGAGAGTGACCATCTTCGACAATGACACATCAACACCGATGAACAGCTGAGATCTGTCGCCCGCAAGCTTGCCGCTTCCTATTTGGACAGGCATCGCGTTGACACTCGTCTCGCCGATGAATGGCTGAGATCTGTCGCCCGCGAGGTTGCCACTTCCTATTTGGACAGGCATCACGTAGACGCTCACCTCACCAACGAACAGCTGAGATCTGTTGCCCGCAAGGTTGCTGCTTCCTATTTGGACAGGCATCGCGTTGACACTCACCTCGCCGATGAACAGCTGAGATCAGTCGCCTGCAAGGTTGCCATTTCCTATTTGGAGAGGCATCATGATAACACTCACATCACCGCTCATCGCTCGATGTTACCTCCCCGCTCATCGCGTTCAGTGTGGCTGTACCGTAATTGAGCTTGATGACGTCTGAGATTTAAAAAGTTACCATCTAGTCGGAACGATTTTTATTCTATCATCAGGGTTCACACACACACACACACACACACACACACAATATAAACACAATATCTGCTCTTGTTCGGGTATTAGGAAAAGCCATATCCATGAGATGGCTTTATGTCTGTTTCATTATTTCCGATCAATACATTTCGCTTTACATAATACTAATGATGCGTGTCCTAAAAAAAAAATCGAATTCCTTTTGAAGTATGTCAAGTCTGGGAGGTTAGGGTGCGGTGAAAATGACTGACTGGGATGATGGGAAATGAGGACGTTGTACACACACACACACACACTCAAATATATATATATATATATATATATATATATGATGTGTGATTGGTGAAAAAGATAACTAGATCTGATGTGAGAGGTGTAAGGCTGAGAGGAAGACCATAAATAGGATGGATGGACAGTATGAAGAGAGCGCTGGATGCGAGAGGGATGTCTGTTGTGCAAGGAAGAGTGGCTGTGTGAGACAGAAATAAATGGAGAGAAATTGTGAATGAATAAGTGATGATGCAGCCCCGAGGGGATACTCTCCCGCATTTGGTCTGATCAGCTAGTCAGGTCTGGTGCCGGTAAGGGGAGGAGTCTGTTATGATGTGGAGGGGTAAAGCAGCTCTGCTGTCGGGCCCTGCTGCAGATGTCACTGATTGCATTGCTCAGTTGACCCTTGTGCGGTGTGATGCGGTGAGGATCTGTCCCTTCTCCCCTTTGGGGCTAAGATGCGAATGAATGTGTTTGAATGGATGAGTAAATGGGGAGTGTGTCGTTCTGTCTCGGCTACCTCCCTTTCCTCGGGGGAAGCAGCCTAGGTATATGGATAGATAGTTTACTTATCCCCTAATTCTACTGACTATGAAAAATTCTTCGACTGTCTCATCTTTATGATGGAACATATTCTATCTATTTCTCCTTTCTCTGAAATCTCCATTGTAGAATAATTCAATGTTCACCATCACCATTGGCTCTCCTCTCCTTTCACTGATCCACCTGGTGAACAAGCCAACTTCCTTTCTATCCTTAATGACCTAGAGCAGCTTGTACAGCACCCTACCCGTATCCCTGACCACCTTCGAGAGAGCTCCAACATACTTGACCTCTTCCTTACAACTAATCCTTCTCCTTATACTGTTAATCTTTCCTCTCCCTTGGGCTCCTCCGATCTCAACCTTATTACCTTGACCTGTCCTCTTGCTCCGGTACGGCCAGTGTACTCTCCAAAGACACATCAACTGTGGCACTTTGGAGTTGCAGACTGGGAGGCCCTCAGGCAGTACTTCTTTGATTTTCCATGGAGTGATTATTTCTTCCATGGCCAAGAGCCATCTGAGTGTGCTTTGCGCATTACGGAGGTTATTCTCCCCTGCATGGAAGCATGCATTCTTTTCTCATATCCTTTGTCTAATGCAAGAAAATGCTGTCTGCAACAAGTAGAGGGCCTATAAAAGGTATCAGAGCCAACTCACCCCTGAATCACATCTTTTTTATGTTTCTGAACGGAATCGTGCTAAGCCTGTTCTTCACTCTGCCAAAAATAATTTCATCCGTATTAAATGCTCTCAACTCCCCAACTTAAATTCTTCCCTATCCTTCTGGTACCTTGCCAAAAAACCTTTCTAACAAATTTACCACATCATCCTTCCCTCCTCTTTTCTACTCTGATGGTTCTGTAGCTATTCCTTCTACTGATAAAGCAGATCTCCTCGCTCAGACTTTTTCCAATTCCACCTTAGACGATTCCAGTACTGTTACATCATCACTTCCCCCCTCTGACTTCCTCACGGCTGACATTAAAATTTCTTCAGCTGATGTATTTTCTGTCATCACTGGCCTTGATACTAACAAGGCATATGGGCCTGATGGAGTCCCTCCTGTTGTCCTCAAGAACTGTGCTTCTGTGCTTACACCCTGCCTAAGTAAACTCTTTCGCATTTGTCTTTCAACTTGTACCTTTCCTTCTTGCTGGACATTCTCTCTCATTCAGCCAGTCCCAAAGAAGGGTGACAATTCCCAACCGTCTAACTATCGTTCAGTTGCTTTAACATCCTGCGTCTCAAAAGTTTTCAGGTCAATTCTTAACAGAAAAATTTTAAAGCATCTTTCCTACCACAACCTTGTTTCTGATCGTCAGTATGGGTTCCGTCAGGGACGCTCCACTGGCGATATTCTCATCTACCTTTCAGACTTCTAGCCATCCTCCTTTCGGGACTTTGGCAAAAGCTTTGCCATTGCACTTGACATCTCAAACGCTTTCAATCGAATCTCGCATAAATCTTTAATTTCCAAACTGCCCTCTCACGGTTTCTATCCTTCTATCTGGGCCTTCATCTATAGCTTCCTTTCTGGTCGTTCTATAGCCACAGTTGTAGACGGCCATCGTTCTTCTAGATCTATCAACAGTAGTGTTCCTCTGGACACTGTCCTATTACCAAGTCTCTTCCTTTTATTCATCACTGACCTTCTAAATTGTACATCTAACCCTAGCCACTCATATCCTGATGATTCCACCCTTCACCTTTCCATTCGGTTCCCGCAACGTCCATCGCAGCAGTTAATTCAACAAACAAGGGATGAGGCTATGGCACATCTAATGTCTGACATGGCTCGTATCTCTGACTGGGGTAAAAATAATCTTGTTGTTTTTAATGCATCGAAAACTCAGGTTTTACACCTATCAACCCAATAAAATCTTCCACAGGAGTACCCATTAATATTTAATAACATTCACCTCAATCCTGCATCATCCTTGAACATGCTTGGGGTTTCCTTCACTCGGGACTTATATTGATAAACATCATATTGCATCTCTTGTAAAATCTGCTTCCAGGAGATTGGATGTGGTATGCCAACTCTGTGCCTTCTTTACCCCTGCACTCTTTTTGACTTTATACCCGGGTTTTATTCGCCCCTGTGTAGAGTACAACTCTCCTGTGTGGGGAGGCTCCCCACATACAACTCTTCTCAATAGGGTGGAGTCAAAGGCTTTTCGTCTCATTAACTCTCCTCCTCTTACTGGCTCCCTTCAACCTCTGTTTCTTCACTGCACTGTTGCATCTTTATCTCTTTTCTATCGCTACTTCAATGGTCACTGCTCCTCTGAACTGTCTGCTTGCATCCCTCCACCTCTACGACGGGTGCGTCACACTCATTTATCAACAAACTCTCATCCCTTTTCTGTCCAACTCCCAGTCCTTCATTTATGCAACAGGTCAACTTTGGAACTGTCTCCATCTGTCTGTATTTCCTACTTCCTATGACCTCCAATCTTTCAAACGCAGTGTGTCCAAGCATATCGAAATGAACAGATCTTGAATTTGGCTCTCTTTTGTATTGTTTCTGTTTTTTTTTTTCCCATGGAAGGAACGGTTTGCGTGCTCCTGGCCTTTGGTTCCTTCTTTCCTGCATTTAATATATATATATATATATATATATATATATATATCTATATATATATATATATATATATATATATATATATAGATATATATATATATATATATATATAGAGAGAGAGAGAGAGAGAGAGAGAGAGAGAGAGAGAGAGAGGGAGAGAGAGACGCATTGTTTGTTTGTCTTTCAGTCAGGCCCAAACCAAGGGCCAGGGACCCCAGACCTATATATACATTCTGAACCAGGGTTCCCCAAGGATGGTTTTAAGGAAGTGAAAATTCAGATCTGTGTCATTTGAGGTCACAGGTAGTGTTCGCCTTTTTGGCCCGGGCAACACCAGGTACGCTTGCAGCTCATTTTTTGGCATGGAGACTCACATGACCTCCAGTTTGGACACAGGCTAAGCGAGGATGACCACTGATGTAATTTGGGGTCACTGGTCAGAGGTCATTTGAGGTCACCGGTAATAAACGCTGGAACGACTGGACCCAGCAGCCCAGTTTTTGGCATGGAGACACATCATCTCCAGTTCGGACATAGACTACGTTAGATAGACCTCCCAGGTCATTTGAGGTCACCTGTCGGAGGTCATTTGAGGTCACCAGTAATAGTAAACAATTGTACGCAAATATTGGCATTAGTCTGTGTAAGCTGAAATAGAAAGTTCCTGGACCTCATATAATCCCTCACCAAAAGGATAAGAGGTACACGTTCTTTCTGGAGCAGAAAGATTGAACTAGAACAAATTGGATTAGGGTATTTGCCTTTTTTTTTGGCCGGGTACCCCTGCTACTCTCTCTCTCTCTCTCTCTCTCTCTAATTTCCTGTGGCACCTTACGGGATGCATTGGTCCTCGATGAACTCTATAGAGTTCATCAAGATTTCTTAGGCAGAAAAATATTTTACCCTGGAGCCAGTGCCAGTGGCTCACAGGAACCAGACAGTGGAGAGAGGAAATTAACTAAATGAAAGTAAAATGCAGAGGGTTTGGACAGACAAAGTACAAGGGAAAGAAAGATAGCAAAAAGAATGTAGATAAAAGTGTCCCTTTTAGTCGCCTCTTACGACAAGCAGGGAATACTGGGGAAGTATTCTATCCCCCCTTCCCCAGGGTATATATATATATATATATATATATATATATATATATATATATATATATATATATATATATATATATATATATATATATATATATATATATATATATATACAGTATACCTAGGCTGCTTCCCTGAAGGAAAGGGAGGTAGCCGAGAAAGGACGACACACTCCCCATTTACTCATCCATTCAAACACATTCATTCGCATCTTAGCCCCAGTGGGGAGAATGGACAGATCCTCACTGCACCATATAGCACAAGGGTCTACTGTGAAGTGCAATTAGTGACATCCGCAGCAGGGCCCGACAGCAGAGCTGGTTTACCTGTGCCACGTCATAATAGACCCATCCCCTTACCCACACCTTACCTGACTAGCTGATCAGATCATATATGGGAGAATATCCCCTCAGGGCTGCGTCATCATTTATTCATTCACAATTTCTCTCCATTTATTTCTGTCACGCACAGCCACTCTTCCTTGCTCAACAGACATCCCTCTCATATCCAGCGCTCTCTTCACACTGTCCGTCCATCCTATTCTTGGTCTCACTCTCAGTTTTACACCTCTCACATCAGATCTAGTTATCTTTTTCACCAATCACACATATATATATATATATATATATATATATATATATATATATATATATATATATATATATATATATATATATATATATATATATATAATATGGTGGAATGCAATAGTTATTTTACTCTTAAAAAAAAGTGACTCAAAAGATCTTAGTAACTATCGACTCATTAGCTTATTATCAGTCATTTACAAACTCTTCACTAAAGTCCTTACGAACAGAATAACAATTTTGGAGGAAAACCAACCTCGTGAACAGGCAGGATTTCGAAGCGGGTATTCAACTATTGATCATCTGCATACAATGAACCAGCTAACTGAGAAAACTATGGAATATAATAAAGCACTGTGCTTAGGTTTTGTTGATTACGAAAAGACTTTCGACTCAGTGGAGCACATAGCAATTATAAATTCATTGCGAGAACAAGGAGTGAATGAGAACATTGTAAACCTGCTCGAAAACATATATAAAGAGGGAACTGCTACAGTTAAATTACATAAGGACTCAGAAAAAATTAAGATTGAGAAGGGCGTGCGTCAGGGACATACAATTTCACAAAAATTATTTAGAGCATGCCTAGAAAGTAGTATCAGAAAGCTAGACTGGGAAAACAAAGGAGTGAGCATTAATGGAGAAAAGCTAAACCATTTAAGATTTGCAGATGACATTGTCCTAATCTCAGAAACAGCGGAGGCATTGCAAGAAATGTTAAATGACCTGAACAGAGAAAGTCTGAAAGTAGGACTGAAGATGAACCGAAGTAAAACTAAAGTAATGTTTAATCCACAAACACCAAAGAGCGTCATCAGAATATGCGATGAAATTCTTGAAGAAGTTAAGGAGTACAACTACTTGGGACAAATACTAAAATTAACGAAAGATCATGATAGCGAAAGAAAGAGACGCATTACAATTTGATGGAAAGCTTTCGGTAAACATAGAGACATTATGAAAAGTAGCTTGCCGTTTTGTATGAAACGAAAAGTATATAACGAATGTATTATTCCAGCTATGACGTATGGTTATGAGACCTGAAAACTGACAAAATCAATGGAAAATAAATTAATCCATTCTCAGAGAGCAATGGAAAGGTCAATGTTGGGAATATCTTTATAAGACAGGAAAAGATCAACTTGGGTGAGAGAGCAGACTAAAGTCAAAGATATTATAGAAGTTATAAAAGAATAGAAATGGAGGTGGGCAGGCCATATAGCAAGAATAAGGGATAACCGATGGAGTAAGAGGCTGATGGACTGGGCTGCAAGAGAATGTAAGCGTAGCAGAAAAAGGTCAGACAGGAGATGGAGAGATGAAATAGAGAAATTTGCAGGGAAAACGTGGCAAAGATTGGCACAGTCAAGGAATTCGTGGAAAAGGTTGGGGGAGGGCTTTGTTCAGCAGTGGACTAGTTATGGCTGATGATGATGATTATACATATATATATATATATATATATATATATATATATATATATATATATATATATATATATACCCAGGGGCAGGATCCCACTGCTACCTGGCGCGTCTCCGGGTGGAGGGTAGGGGAAAGCCTTGTAGATATACGAGGTACCGTCTTATACGGCGCGGACCATTGGACCCCCTATAGATATATAGGGCTCCACCGAATATAACGAATAAGGTGGCACAAAAATTACATCTCACCAGAAACTATGTGGCAGAGAGGTGAGATTATTTACCACAATCCTCCCAACCAAACATGAGTTCTATTGCAAATTATTTGACGGACGTTCCTGTTAGATTATCGTCTACTAAAGGTCCAGCCGCACTGCCTCCTGTGCTTACGGGCAGTGTGCCACCGAAAGTGAGTAGGCACTGTGTTGGAAAATTAGACTCTTGGATGTTAAACAAACTGAAATCGATGAAGATCTAAGCATACAATGTAAGACGCCTTGCAGAAGATTATAAACTTGATAACCTGATGACTGAACTGGAAAACATTAGTTGGGATATTGTAGGTTTCAGTGAGATCCGCAGAAAAGAAGAAAAAGTAATTCAGCTCGAAGACAGCAAACACCTGTTTTACTACAGAGGAAAGGAAACTGAAAGAGTTCGTGGTGTATGATTCCTAATTAACAGAAATCTTGCAGACAACATTGTTAAGTTCAGCAGTGTATCTGACAGAGCAGCATTTGTTGTCATTAGACTATGCAAAAATATGAAAGTCATACGAGTATATTCACCAACTTCTCAAAGCCCAGATGAAGAAATAGAAACATCCATGATGACATCTCCCAGATTATGGAAGAAGAAAAGACAACATATACTATACTTAGGGGAGACTCCAATGCAAAAGTTGGGAAGTCGAGAAATGGAGAAGCATGTATGGTAAAATTTGGAGTGGAAGAAAGGAATGAAAGAGGAGAAATGCTGGTAAATTTTGCTGAAATGTTTAACATGAGAATAATGAACACATTCTTCCACAAAAGAACAGGAAGAAAGTGGACCTGGAGAAGCCCAAATGGAGAAACAAAGAATGAAATCGACTTCATTATAGCAGATAAGAATAACACGATCACAAATGTCACAGTTATCAACAAAGTAAATATAGGTAGTGATCATAGAATGGTGGGTTGCACAGCCAGATTCAGTTTCAGAAGTGAAAGATAGAAGATGATTAAAGATAAAAAGATTTGCCCAATAACAGTAAACGAAAACAAAGCAGCCTTTCAGCTGGAAATAAGGAACAGATTTCAGGCTCTAAGTAATGCTGAATGTGACATTGATGAGCTGAATGACAGCCTAACAAAAGTGCTGAAAGAATCAGCAGAGGTAGCAGGAAAAACTAATACAACCAAAGCCAAGAAGTATTCGGAAAAGACACTCGAGCTTATGAAAAAAACGAAAGGAAATGAAAGTAAAGACAAAGAAAGACGAAACAGAACGATCGGAATTAAATAAGCTTTTCAACAAAAGACAAAGAGAAGAAAAAAGAAAGAGAAACATGGATCAGATCAAAGAAACCATCAAAAATGGAAAAAGTCTGAAACAGGTCCGAAGTAAAATGGCACTAGGAAAGCAACAAATGACATCACTGAAAGAACAAAACGGTGAAATCATTAAATACCGAGATAAGCTGGTGAAGAGAGTTGAAGAATTTTACAAAGAACTGTATGCATCAAAGACAGTAGTACCAATAGCTAACTTTTCAGTTGACAAGTGAAATACCTGAGGTAACTCCAGACGAAGTAAATATTTGTCTTAAAAATATGAAAAGAGGGAAGGCTCCGGGAGAAGATGGAATGGCAACAGATATACTGTTGGACGCCGGAGTAGAAGTACAAAATAGGTTTGCTCACTTACTTGCCTACTGTATCAAACAGAAGAAAATTCCCAAAACATGGTGTAATGCAATAGTTATTTTACTCTTTAAAAAAAGTGACTCAAAAGATCTTAGTAACTATCGACTCATTAGCTTATTATCAGTCATTTACAAACTCTTCACTAAAGTCCTTACGAACAGAATAACAATTTTGGAGGAAAACCAACCTCGTGAACAGGCAGGATTTCGAAGCGGGTATTCAACTATTGATCATCTGCATACAATGAACCAGCTAACTGAGAAAACTATGGAATATAATAAAGCACTGCGCTTAGGTTTTGTTGATTACGAAAAGACTTTCGACTCAGTGGAGCACATAGCAATTATAAATTCATTGCGAGAACAAGGAGTGAATGAGAACATTGTAAACCTGCTCGAAAACATATATAAAGAGGGAACTGCTACAGTTAAATTACATAAGGACTCAGAAAAAATTAAGATTGAGAAGGGTGTGCGTCAGGGACATACAATTTCACCAAAATTATTAACAGCATGCCTAGAAAGTAGTTTCAGAAAGCTAGACTGGGAAAACAAAGGAGTGAGCATTGATGGAGAAAAGCTAAACCATTTAAGATTTGCAGATGACATTGTCCTAATCTCAGAAACAGCGGAAGCATTGCAAGAAATGTTAAATGACCTGAACAGAGAAAGTCTGAAAGTAGGACTGAAGATGAACCGAAGTAAAACTAAAGTAATGTTTAATACACAAACACCAAAGAGCGTCATCAGAATATGCGATGAAATTCTTGAAGAAGTTAAGGAGTACAACTACTTGGGACAAATACTAAAATTAACTAAAGATCATGATAGCGAATTAAATAGACGCATTACAATTGGATGGAAAGCTTTCGGTAAACACAGAAACATTATGAAAAGTAACTTACCAGTTTGTATGAAACGAAAAGTATATAACGAATGTATAATTCCAGCTGTGACGTATGGTTGTGAGACCTGGAAACTGACAAAATCAATGGAAAATAAATTAATCCGTTCTTAGAGAGGAATGGAAAGGTCAGTGTTGGGAATATCTTTAAGAGACAGGAAAAGATCAACTTGGGTGAGAGAGCAGACTAAAGTCAAAGATATTATAGAAGTTATAAAAGAACAGAAATGGAGGTGGGCAGGCCATATAGCAAGAATAAAGGATAACCGATGGAGTAAGAGGCTTACTGACTGGACACCAAGAGAATGTAAGGATAGCAGAAAAAGGCCAAACAGGAGGTGGAGAGACGACATAGAGAAATTTGCAGGGAAAACGTAGCAAAGATTGGCTCAGTCAAGGAATTCGTGGAAAAGGTTGGGGGAGGGCTTTGTTCAGCAGTGGACTAGTTATTGCTGCTGCTGCTGCAATATATATATATATATATATATATATATATATATATATATATATATATATATATATATATATACATCATCCAATCCTACATTGCCCCATGAGGAGCGTAGGAGAACGGGGCTAGGCAGTTGGTCCCGACATTTAAGATGAGACTGCCTAGCCTCACTCATCCCTGAGTGGCATTACATGAGTAATCAACCCCAACCACCCCTTGGATATAAACCTTCACCTGCTCAATCCGACTGGAACGCAATAATTACCCACTAAACCACCACGTGCCAGAGTTTGGTTATATGGTTACCACCCAGCGTAGTAAATGGTTTCCTGGTGCACAGGAAACCATTTGGCTTGTCACTCAGTGTAGAGTCACCCACAGACCGAAGGAAGTGGAAAGAATGAAGGAGAGAAAGACAGAAGAGGGAGTGTAAAGTCACCCGTAGGCAGAAGGACAAGGAAAGAATGAAGAAAAGAAAGACAGAAGAGAATGTGCAAAGAAGTTAAGTAAACCATTATTTTTAATTTTCAAGAAATCCTTGAGTCAAGGTAAACTGCCTGATATTTGGAAGAAAACAAACATTGTTCCCTTATTCAAGAAAGGGAATAGACAAAATCCACTCAACTACCGACCAGTATCACTGACCAGTGTTGTAAGCAAGGTATTAGAAAAGCTCATAAGAAAAGCTTGGGTAAATCATTTAGAACACAATATGATAACAGAAAGACAGTTTGGTTTCAGAAAAGGAAAATCATGTGTTATTAATCTGTTGAGCTACTATGGCAGAGTAAGAGACACAATAAAGGTAAGAGAAGGATGGGTGGACAGTATCTATTTAGATTTCAAGAAAGGATTTGACAAAGTACCACACCAAAGACTTTTATGGAAACTGTACCATCAAGAAGGAATTCGAGGCAAACTGTTTTGTTGGATGCAAGATTTTCTCATAAAAAGAGAAATGAGAACTGTACTAAGGGGAAACTACTCATCATGGAAAGAAGTGACTAGTGGAGTACCACAGGGCTCAGTGCTGGCACCAATCATGTTTTTAGTATATATAAATGATATAAACAGTAACACTGGAAATGAGAGCTATCTGAATATGTTTGCAGATGATGCAAAAATACAAAGGAGAATTACTAACACAGACTCTTGTAAAGAGCTACAAGAAGAATTAAATAAACTTCATGAAGGGAGTAATACATGGCAAATGGAATTCAGTGTGGACAAGTGTCATGTAATCAAGTTTGGTAAAAGTGGAAAAAGACCTGCTGGGATTATATGTTAGGAAATAAAACCCTACACACATCAGAAAGAGAGAAGGACCTAGATGTGATTACCAATAACAGACTATCTCCGGCTGACCACATCAGTGAGAAGGTACGAAACATGTATACACTGCTTGCCAATATGAGAATAGCGTTTACATACATAAATGAAGACATGCTAAGAAAGATAATAACATCATTCATCAGACCAATCCTGGAGTATGCATCAGTAGTCTGGAGTCCTCATCTCAATAAACACATAGACAAGATTGAAAAAGTTCAAAGGGCCGCTATAAGATGGGTACCAAGCTCAAGGGATCTAACCTACGAAGAAAGGCTAAATAAACTGAATCTACCAACACTACAGGAAAGAAGGAAAAGAGGTGACATGATAATGCTATATAAATGCATATCAGGGAAGGAGAAAATAGACATAAATGATTACTTAACATATGGGGAAGCATCAGCAAGAGGACACTGCAAAAAACTGCATAAGGAGAGAGGTGATAAAGACGTAAGGAAATTTAGTTTCCTAAACAGAGCAATTGATCAATGGAAATCACTACCGAATGAAATAGTGTTTGCCAAAACAATTTACAAATTTAAGGATATGTACGATAAATATGGTCTAAGACACGGGACAGTACGAGCTTGACTCGTTCCTGTAAAGATACAATTAGGTAAGAATACACACACACACACACACACACACACACTCGCATTCGCATGGAAGCTGAGATAAAAACATAACACCCAATGTTGCTTCAGTAGTTTGTATATATGTGAGTGTGTGTGTGTGTGTGTGTGTGTGTGTGTGTGTGTGTGTGTGTGTGTGTGTGTGTGTGTGTGTGTGTGTTAACAAAATAACTCAAATAGTTTTCAAACATTTTCAGCCAAACTTGGAGGAAGTTTTTCTTTACAACACTCTTTTCACATTTCAAGGTCTCAGGACCCAGCCAAATGCAGACCTATGAAAATCAGCTTAAATAGTTTTACTCAAGTCCTGACCATACTTGGAGGAGAGACTGGGAGTAAGGCAAGAATTAACTGAGTCAGTTCTGAGGACAAAGAGTCATAGGTCAAAGTCACAGGGAAAGGTCAAAGTTTGTGCACGCTTATTTACATTTGACAAAATAAACAGTTTTGAACCGACTCTAACAAATTTTGGTGGAATCCTTGAGAGTCTCTCAAGAAACAATGCTATTTTTTTTTTATACCAACTGTCAAAGGTCAAAGTCAAGGTCAAAGTCAGCACAAAGTTTTTATCTGATACAGTGCAAACACTATGGAAGTATTATAGATCAGGCAAGAACAAAAGTTTTAAATTTTGACAATTATTAGTCAGAGGTCAAGGTCACAGGTAAGAAGTTTAGGCCAAAGTTAAAGGACAAAGTCAATTCACGATTTTGATCTGATTTAAAGTAAATTTAGTGAAAGCGTTAACGGTTCGGCAGAAACAAAGGGATTCAGTTCTGTGAGCCTACAGTCCAAAAGGCAAGGTGGTCATATTTCGACCCATATTTCTGTGGGTGAACAAAATAACAAAAACAGTTTTGACCTGATTTGGCTCAAACTTGGTGGAAGAGTTGAAAATCATCCAAATGATTGACTTATTGTTTTCTGGAACAGGTCAAAGGTCTAGGACACACGACAAAGTCAACTTAAACAGAATTTATCCAGTGTAGGCTAAATTTCGTGGAAAGGTTCGCGCTAAAACAAGGATAATGAGATTTGATTCTGAGAGCAATCAGTCAAACGTCAAGGTCAAGGGGATAATCGAGAGTCAAGATCACTGGGCAATGCCAACTCAAACAGATTTCGTCTGATTTGAACCAAAGCTGGTGAAAGTGTTAATGGTTATGTAAGAGATGAATGTGAGGAGAACTTGTCGAAAGTCAAGATAAAGGTGGAAGACCAAGGAATGGGTGGAATGAGTGGAAATGGGTGAATAGAATGGGTTACAATCGTGATGGGTGGTAGGGTATAGTTAGATGAATATACCCTGTGAAAATGGGCGTTGTATGAGAAACAATGCTGGCAGTGAACAGGTTTATGTCATATCTTTTGAACCTGTGATGGCGGGTATGGGGTTTAGATAATTGGCAAGGATGGTGGAGAACAGTGGACGGGGTGACCTGCTGTGCTAGCGAATTGCGAGGCAAGACGGGGATATTACATCAAGTGACGATGATTGGCCACTATGAAACGAGGATGGTTTCTCAATGCAGAGAGGCAGCAAGTAAAAGAAAATTAAGAGCCACAAGAAACTATCACACCTTACACACACACAACTGAAGTCACTTGCTCTTTGACAACCCCAATCTTGCAACCAAACCAATAACAATAATATTGCTGATGGAAAGATTCATAAGCTTGCTTCATTGGTACGGAACTTCACATAGCCTACATAAAAGCATTGCTGATCGCAAAGGTAACGTACGCCGTTATGTGTGTAATGCCTCATTGTGTAATGGAAGCCTAACAGTTGGTACACTTGGCAATTTGATGCATTAGCGTAGGTATTTCTTGATGACAGTTGCATGAATGAACGGGATTGGCAGTCATTAATAAAACTGGCCGAGTAGTTGTGATGTAGTTAGACCTTCATTTCATACTGATGCTGTCTCAGTTTCAGATGTAGTATATTATACACTTGATAATAAAAAATATTCGAAAACTTTATATACTGAACGAAACACCAGGCACTTGACTGTTAAAAATACAAACAAAAAAACTTATGGTGATCACAGATACAGGTACTTGCAGGACGAGCTCCATAAACTATTATGGAATTATTTAGAGATGAACCACACAGCCAGATATACTAGCCATGATAAATCCTTTCAGATATCCAATGTACCCAGCTGTTTGGAAACATTTCTTCGCGAGTGTATCTGGCCATTGATGACACAGGTAACAAATGGTTTCTTCTGGCGGCAAGTGCGGAACCACAGAAAACTCTGCAGAAAAGTCGAAATCCTCATCCCGAATGCAGCCTGGAACATGACCGTAAAGTTCTGGAACATTTCTGATTTTGTGGGTTTATGCATGCAGCACCTTGTGTCGGATGGTGGCGGAAGCTGGTAAATTGTATACCTTAGAGCAGATGAGATATCTTTTGTCGTCATAACTTTAGATCACACAAAAAGAGTGAATAAATTATACATCATCCAAACACTAACACTAAATAAAATACCATCACTCTCTCTGTCTCTGTCTGTCTGTCTATCTGTCTGTCTGTCTGTCTGTCTGTCTGTCTCTCTCTCTCTCTCTCTCTCTCTCTCTCTCTCTCTCTCTCTCTCTCAGTGCTGTCTGGTTCAAAAGTAAATATTAGCTGCCTTAAAAATGAATCTAAACAAGTAACTTCCTTTTGTTTACAGTATTTCAAATCCTTTGTAAAATTGTTGAGAAAGTGTTAAATACAATGGGAATTAATACCACTAAGCTGTGTCAGTACTGTAAAATTAGTACCGTATCAATTATTGTAAAATAAAATATTGCTCAATATACATTCAAACATTATACTGTATATAGACATGTATATAAAACGATGTGTGTGTGTGTGTGTGTGTGTGTGTGTGTGTGTGTGTGTGTGTGTGTGTGTGTGTGTGTGTGTGTGTGTGTGTGTGTGTGTGTGTGTGTGTGTGCATTAATTTTCCGCAGTTTTCACTGGCCACGTAACCAAACGAGGTTTTAATTAACAATGAATCGAAAGGAAATGCATGAGGATACTCTGGGAAATACGCACTGAGCAACGTGGCTAAAAAACATCACGAAGATAAGGACGCTGTGTAATGGCCGTGTGTGTGTGTGTTTTTTTTTTTTAAGTGGATAAAGAGATGGATAAAAAGGGAAAACAGCGAACTCTTGTGAAAATAGAACTTTGATATACTCCCTTTGCTATTTACCTACGTATCCGATATTAACCTCAGTCCTCTGTGTGTGCCAATGTTAACCCTTTCGCTTGTATGGACGCATTACGAGTATTTTTTCCTCTGGCCACCGTAAGACGATTTCCGTCAGCTTAAGGGAATTCTTGCAAACAATTGGTTGAAAACATTCTGGATTAGCCTTTGGATTACAGAAAATTACTGCAGGCCAGCTAAATACAGTGGTCTGGGTGTAGCCTGACTACAGAATTGCTTTCATGGCAGGAAAAAGGTGTAAATGCTCCACAGCCTGTTGATGCTAAAAATGTGTTATTGCACTGTAACCAGGCGCACCCTAAATACAGAACATCCATTTAATCTGCGGCTCTCCACTGGCTTTATTATACGGCATGCCATAAAAAGTTTATGGGTACATATAACCCCCACTCTCTCACTCTCTCTCTCTTTCTCTCTAGTTTATGGGTACATATCAACCCCCCCCTCTCTCTCTCTCTCTCTCTCCACACACACACACACACACACACACACACATTACTTAAAGCTTAAAGCTGTCCTCTTACAGAAGTTGATGACTGATATGTTCACTAGGATGGTGTTTCTAATTGTCTTTGGTGCCAACGTGTGTCACTGTGCAGACCAATCCTGGATCCCCGGACTTTGCCACACAGTCGGTATGTCAAGTCAGGCTTTGTTGGGAGAACTCTGTTTTGGTTGAGCCTCCGTTGTCTACGTTCTTCTCTGGCCAGGTCCTAAGCTTCGAGATGACTGGTTCCTTCGCTGCAGAGGGCTCGCCATTATTTTCTGTCCGAGGCACTGGTTTCAAGATATATTGGTATGATGTTGCATTGTTCAGAGTTGTCCTGATATGATTTTTATATCTCTTCTTCTGTCACCCTGGGTTGCGACGTGCTGTAGGGAATTCGTCATATAGAACCTGGCGGGGAAGGCAGTTCTCAGGCATGTGGAACACGTGTCTGACCCATCTCGGCTATATTTTGGTGTCTGTACCTCTGTAGTGATATTGTCTTTGTTTACCCGAATCTGGAGTGTTCCCCTTGTTGATCGCTCTGGGGTGTGAATTGACACAGGCATAGCCTCCCGAGGGTGGTTTGAGAGGGCAATAGCAGGTTTAGGTGTTTTACCCCGGGTATATTGTCCCTTGCTCGTTATTTCTCTTTCTTCTCACTTCCCCCGTAAGAGTTAGGTGGTTGGTAAGGCGGACGCCCCTGCCACCTACTGCCCCCTGGAGATGGTCCTGACGGACTCCCGACTGTGGCACGGACTGACTGCCCCCGAACTGACCGGCCCAGACCACGGCCTTCTCAAACAGGCATGCTCGGTGGAAGGATGAGAAAGCTCTACGTTATCTCCCAAGGGTCTACCCACGGCCCACTTGACTCGGACCACCGTGACCTCAGTATAGGAGAAAACTGTGGTGGGGTCATGTTCGTGCCCGTGTTCAAAGCATTTTTCACATATAAATCATCTAGTCTTCTTGTTTAGGGCAAGCACACTGCTAAAGAAACATTTCCCTCAACGTGTTGTGTACTCCTGTGTAAGGGTTACTACAAATCGAAGCCTAAAGTCCATGTATTTAGGTTCCCAAAATGTGAAAAATAATAAGTCCAGTGGCTGAATGCCATTAAACGGGAAGGTTATGTTATTTCTCAGTACATCAGGGTCAGTACCATGAAATATTTTGTTTCTCATCAAAAATTAAACGGTAATAACGAGCACATAATGGTACTTTTTACTTGTTCGACGGAAAATGTGGAAAGTGAAAATACGATCACTGGCAGAAATGAGTGTTTCCCGAGACGATTTGGAGAGGAAAGGTGGTGAGGGAGAGAAGTGAATATTTTTTTTCGGGTGGAATACCAACAAAAGAATTTATCGTTTTGCCAAGTATTCTCTCATTTTAGATGAAACGAAAATATTATTACTGATATACTGTTATTATTATTATTATTATTATTATTATTACTGGAGGAAATGAGGAAGAAGAGACTAGAGTGGATACAGGAAAGGGGTTCAGTTGAAATAAGAAATGAATATAGTGCGAGCAAGAAGCACGTAATGAGACTAGCGAAGAGGAAAAAGAAGGAGGTAAAGGATAATCTAGGAAGAAACATGAATGCAAACTACTCCAAAAATAGGAAGTTATCCTGGAATAAGGTGCTGAAATGCAGAGGTGAATGCAGATAGAAATGTGAAAGTGTGTGAAGGGTGTAAGTGGTAGATTATTAACCCATGGGAATGAAGTATGGATCAGATGGAAAGAATATTTTGAAAGCCTGATGAATGGGAATAGAGAGAGCAAAGTGACTGTTAACATGATTGGTTTTAGGGGGAAATGCAGTGCCAGGAAACGTGACACTCGCAGAGGTGAAGAACGCTGTGAAGCAGCTGAAAAATGGGAAAGCAGCTGGGGTTGATGAGGTGTATGCAGAGATGAATGTAGTGGGGAGAGTGGAATGAAGTGCTTGTTGGAGACATGTAAGAAGGCATGGAGGAATGAAACTTTCCCAGCTGAGTGAAAAAAGGCAGTGACCACCCCTGTACAAAGATGAGTGAAGTGAGTACATGAATTATCGTGGCATAAGTTTATTGACTGTGGTAGGGAAGGTATATGAAAGAATTATAAAGTAAGAGAGATATCAAAGTCATGGTGAGTGATGAACAGGGTGGCTTTAGGAGTGGCAGAGGATGTGTGGATCAAATATTTGCAATGAGACAGATAGTGGAGAAGGCTTGTGAGAAGGACTATAAGGTGTTTTTGGCATTTATGGATCTGGAAACAGCATACGACAAAGTAAACAGAGAAGGCTTCTGGAAGGTTTTGTGCGTGTTCGGTGTAGAAGGTAAAATGCTAGGTGCCATCAAGATGGTAGTGAGGACTGTGTAAGAGTAAATGGGGATCTAAGTGAATGGTGGGCTGCCCGATTTTAAAACTGTTATAATCAACGTCAAGGTGTTTCTGTTTCCTGTTTATAAGTTCAATGGATTTGTTTCATATTACCCTGGAGAAAAATATTAATCTTTCAGGTAAATAATAATGCAGGATTAAGATATGTAAGATTTACATCATAAAAATGCTGCAGTATGATCAACTGCACTATGTTTTATGACTTGGATGTTCCGCCAAAACCGCGCGAAATGTGAAACGTCGAAGTCTGAAGTTAAGGATCAGTGGAAAAATAGTGTATCTATCCTATCAGAAAGCACCATAACACCAACAGAAAGTACTATAACACGAAACAAGCCCTACCCAAAATTAAATGAAGAGTGTTTACTAGTGCTAAAACATCATAATACAATAAAACATGTACCTGAAAAGACATTAAAACTGTTATAAAGAGCTCCAACACCAAAAATCCTTACCAGAAGTGAACACTGGCTGGAGTCGCAAGTGAAGGTGTGTTTACTGTTGAGGGTGGATAGGCTGGTTCCCATGCTGAGCATTTGTCAGGAGATCATTGCTCTTCAAATACATAATGATCTTGTCCCTTAATATCTTCTCGAATATCTTTACCATGTGGGAAGTGAGGGCCACAGGTCTGTAGTTTCCTGCTTGACTCCCGATGTCATTAACCAAGAAAAAACTGCCACTTTTCACCAGATTATTTAATTTTCAACATCAAAGTCTGTCAAATAAACCACTGTAATTTTATGTGCCCTCTTTGCCACTAAAAGGAGGGGAGAAATTATAACATTATTTTACTCACTGCTACAAGGAAGAGAGGCTGTAATAATAGTCAAATAGAATAAAAAATTGGTTGGCTGAGTCTACCATCTCGGTCGTGGGACGGTTATTATTCTTTCCTTCTTTAAATATCGATAAGCTTTATTTTACATCCATTTTATGTATGTGTCCATCAAAACAAACATAAATAATGTTATGAGAAACATGTAATGCTTCTTCGTTAAGAAATATGATGACAAGGCTGATGATCGTACATACGGTTACGGTACGTAATGATCGTAAACAATAACAAATAGATGCGTGACTAGTGCCCCACATGACCTGCTGTGTATTCACGACACTGCTGAAGATCGTATGTTACTGTCATAAACAGTAACAAACTCACGTGTGTCTACTGCCTTGCTGGACCTGCTGTATAAAGATCATGGAAAACTGTTGCATAGAAAAATGGACAGAGTCTGGACTGAGCGCCAGAACGCATCGTCTGCTGAGTTTGGGCTGCCGGCTGGGACCAGCGAAATGTGAGGATATCCGCGAATTGTGAGACAAATTTAGAAACTTTTTTGTGCGAAAAACGAGGCGTCGAAGTAAAATGCATCGCAATAGGTGGAACCACTGTATATATATATATATATATATATATATATATATATATATATATATATATATATATATATATATATATATATATATATATATATATAAGAATTATATGTAAGAGGTATTACTACCAAAAGCCTGTAATCAGTTACTGGTGAGATGTATTGCTGGTAGGAGCGTGAGTTGGCTGGACTTGTCTCAGCCTACACCAGTGACGTCACATTTTCTATGAAGAGGCCTTGTTTGAGAAGGACGTGCCCAGACTCGTACATCCCTCGACATTCCTGTAAATAATGCATCGTTTGTGATACTTCATGCCGTTGGTTCCACTACTCTGGTTAGTCTTAACCCTTTCATTACTGAGAAGGTGACTGATGGCTGTGCTGGAGAAGTGCAACAAGTGAAAAAACTTGCTGATGGAGACTTACTTGGGAAGACTGTTGCTACCTCTCAGGTAAAGGACTTGTTAAAGCTGTGCAAGTATTACTGCTATGATGTCAAACCAAAGATCCCTGTTTCCATGAATTCCTGCAAGGATGTAATCACCTGCAGGGATCTCATGGTGATGATTGATGACGAGGTCATACAGAAACGTAGGGTCATATATCCCTAACGATCTTTGCTGTTTGAAATGCCAAAAGAATGGACATAGTGACAAGTCTTGTCAGGCTTCCTAATCAGTGTGTGGCAAGTGTGCGGCTCGGGGGCATTTATGCTGAACAGTGCACATCCGAGATAGTATGCTGCTTTCACTGGATGTGTACTCACTTCACTTCCTCTAAGGATTGTCTCAAGTGGAAGGAGAAGAAAGAGGTCTGTACCGTGAAGGCAACTGAGGGCATCTCATACTACGAATCTTGGAAGAAGGAAAAGGGGTTGAATGCAACTCCCTTGCCGAATACCTCCTATGCTTCAATGGTGATGTCCTGTGATGTGCTCTGTTGAAACACAGGCTGACCCTGCCTCTGTTCCTCATGCCACTCACTCTGCCTCTTTGACTCAGCCCCCAGTACGATCCAGTTCTTTAGCTGATACCCCTAGAACTACTTCATACTCTCAGGCTGCTGCTACCTCTCAGTCAGTAAGACCTAAACCAAAGTCCGACAAGTCTACTCTGATTAATCTGACCACCTTTACGAAATAGTCACGTCCTTATGTTCTTGCAACTATTGCTCCAACGAGGGAGAGAAGGGTTAGCTCGTCCTCAGGGGAGTCTGAGAGCCTTTTAATTGACGATAATATACAGGTTCCATCACCAAGCAATGGGATAGGTACCCCGGTAGTCGCTAGCCAGTTGGCAGGTGGCATTAAAAAAAACAAAGCACATTGGCCTCCCTTGTAAATCTTAAACTGTCACATTCACTGTCTTACAATGGAACTGTTGGACCCTTGGGAATAAATTACACAATATAGCAATTCTGCTATCTATACACAGGCCAGACGTTATTAATTTACTGGAAATGAGCTTGTTGGATCACCCTGATCCTCCACAGTTCAAACACTACCACTCGTATGGAAGATATGATGGTCACAGAGTTGCCATATAGACAAACAAATCACAACCACAAACGGAAGTGGTAATAAATTCTATTCTGGAAGCTGTCACGTGCACAGTAAAATTTAATAAAACGTAACTGTCTATTTGCTCTCTCTACTGTCCACCACATGGCCCCATTGATTGTGATGCTTTGAATTCACTATTTGAACATCTTGCTGGGAAAAAGTTAGTATTGGACGACTTTAACGCCCATCACTATCAGTGGGGTAGCTTGAGGATCGATGATCATAGGGAGCAAGTAGCAGACCTAATACTGCAGGCCAGCTTCTGCCTTCTGAACGATGGTAGGGCGACTCATGTAGATGATCGTACTGGCAACTTTTCGGCTATTGACTTTTCTCTGGTCTCCCCATGTATACATCAAAATTTGTCATGGGACCCTTATGACAACCCCTTGGGAAGTGATCATTTACCCATCTGTCTTTCTTAAACACGCGACATTTTTTCGGACCCTCCACCTCCAAAATTTAACTATAAGAAAGCAGAATATGGGTACCTCACAAGGGTCGCCGATTTAGATATATCTAGGGAGACCATAGATGTAAAGGTCGAAAATTTAACTACCGGTAATTCCATATTACACGTGGTTGAGGCTGCAATTCCCACGACTTACTGTTCATACGAAGCTTAGAGCTCATTGGTGGACACCGGATTGCCGACAAGCATTAAGGAAATGCAATAGAATGTACTGGATTTTTGGTAGTCAGCCTAAAGAGGAAAACTTTATTGCATATAAAAAGGCAAGGGCTGAGGCAAGGAAAATAATTAGAAGGGGGAAACGTGACTCCTGGCGGTTTTTTGTGTCCACGGTGAATTGTTTTACAACATGAAGTGAAGCCTGGTCCACTATCAAAATAATAAACGTCCCTTCATCCCTGTGACCAGTCTCTAGTCCTGGACAAGATACTATCACGTACGGTGTGATCCAGCATCTTAATCAGGACAAACTAATTAAACTGTTACCATTGTGCAGTGAGCTTTGAGCGTCCCAAACGTTCTCGAACTCATGGCATTTTGCACACGTCATACCGATACCCAAACTGAATGTTCGTCTTACGAATCCCACTTCATTTCGTCCTATTGTGTTGACTTCTAGTCTATGTAAGGTCATGAAACGAATGGCTAATAATAGGCTTCTTTTTGTTTTAGAGTCGAAAAATTTGTTAAATGATCATCAATGTTGCTTCCATAAATACAGAAGTTCACTAGATCGTTTAATGATTTTGGAGCATTGCATATCAGAGGCATTTTCCAATAAAGAATTCATGATAGAGGCGTTCTTGGACATCCACAAAGCTATACTTATGGTTTAAGAGGTAATTTCCCTGTTTTTATTTCCAATTTTTCAAGGGACACAGCTTTCTCAAACTGACCCATAACGTAACATAGGATATATTTATTCAAGAAAACGGGATGCCTCACAGTAGTGCGCTTAGTCCCACTTTCTTTAGTATTATGATCAATGATATTCTGTCATCAACTCCTGTCCCAAGGAATCATAAATATTCACTCTATGCTGACGATTGTGCAATATGGCAGTCTTCCCATAATGCACAGTTTTCAACTTGTGTACCCTCCCTACAATATGTCTACCCCCGATGTATATATGCCCCCCCCCCCAATGCATACATGCCCCCACTAAACTTGCAGACCTAGCACGCTTTCCCAGAGCCCAAGCCTGGGAGAAGGCGTTACTGCGTCAGTTCTGAGCGGACACTCAAGAAGGGCAGACTGTTTTTGTCAGAGCTCGTAATAAACTCCTTAACTACCTGTTTGTACACGGAGTTTCTATCACCAATGTATTACAAGTTACATTTGGTAGCAGTGGTGTTTCGGACCATCAGATTCTGACCGCCTCCTGCACTGTTTAGTCACACCAACAGATACACGACTTCTCACATCTCACAGCCTCACCCCTCCTCAGTGCCTCTCGTGGTGTAATAACTGGCAGTGCCTCCAGGTGTACTTTTTCTCTCACCAGTGCTCACCTCTCAAACAACCCCACCCACACACCTTGTTCTTGCCCGCAAGTGTCACCATCGCCGACCTACGCACTTGTTTCACCTGTTCCCAGCACCTGTTCCAAACTCATCATAAATCCCGCCCCCACGGTGCCACTTATCACTGTCTGCCCACCGCCATTCTCTGAATTTGCAACTCAACAGCTCTACACCTGCATTGTACCAACATCTGCCCTCACCCCCACCACCGGCCCTGACGCCGCCACACCCTGCCGTCACATGTCGTCTGCATTAAGTGAGCCTCCTAGGACCGCAACTCCCTGCCAGTGACTCATCGGAGTGTCTCTCTCTTCCCGTCTCGACTTAAGCCCAGCGAGAAGTTCCGCCTCTTCTAAGACTCATCCAACATATCGCTCCAGTCTCGTCCCCAGCCACTCTCATCTCTGACCACCTGTCCCTCCAGCGCCGCCCCACCATGCCCCAGCCCCGCTATGCCCAGCCACACCTGCACGTCATACATCTCGTCAATCCCGTCTCTACTGTGTAACTATAGTATACCTTACCTTTCTATAGAGATTATCCTCAATTTTCTCTACAGATTGGATATTTTGTAAATATTCCATCTCATTTCCATTACCCCGTTTTCATCTTCAGCTACGTTATTTATTATCCATCTCATCCTTCGCCTTTTATTTAAACCCTCCATCCCCTCACCTTCATTCGTTTTCACACCTGCTCATGTATTACATTCTCTCATCTTTATATTATACATTTCCACCTACATATCCATCTTCATCCTTCATCTCATCTTCCATTAACCGCTTAACACCAGCCCTCTCGACTCGGAAACATCACATGATAATACACCGCCTGCCGACTCAAACACGATCACTCACTTAAGAAGTGGCAAAGAGTACCACCGACCTGTACCTCAGACTCCCGTTTCACTTCCCGCAGAACCACTTACTACCCATCCTACACTCATAAATCCAGATACCTCTTCCTCTACCCCTACTTCTACACTCCCTTCTTCTTCCTCTACTCCTTCCCCTATCGTTCACTGCCTCACTTCATACCCCGTCTTGCTCGCCCTTAACTACCACTGCCTTCTCTCCCACTCCTCTCCTTCCGCTACTTCCGCACTTCCAGCCATGGCCACCCCTCCACAGTCTATCTATCTCGACGATGCCAATCATCCCAAATTTACTGGCCAGGACCCACTTGGTCTGTCTTTGATTTCCTCAGAGAAGTAGAAACCGATATCCACAATCGGCAGATTACCGATGAATCACTCAAAGTAGCTTACCTCATGAGTCGCTTGCACCACGGCAAATTGGACATCGGATCCACGATCCGTGTAGGACATGTCGATAGCATTAATACCTTTGCTGATTTTTGTACGGAACTCATCAGCCTTTGTTGCCAGCATTCAAATACCACGTCTTTCATGGGATTCATTAATCTCCTAAACCAAATGGATGAGGACTTGAGGGTCCAAGCACAACATGCCAAGCTCCGCGAAGGTGCCGCCGCCATGAAAGCAAGTAGTAGCGAGATCCTCCAATTACTGGTAGGCACAAAATGGTTAGAAGAAAAAAATGACGTTCCAGTGGTTTCACTCACCAACTTTGCAGACTTACTTGGTTACCTGAGATTCCTTCATTGGCTTACTCCTACACAGCGAGAGCTAGCCTTGGAAATAGGTTTCAGTCCTGGAGATAAAATTATTCAGGTCACTAAAGCCATTCATGAAAGAACAGGTTCGAACTACACGTGTCAGGGCACCACCCAACCCTTGGCCTCCTCAGTCTGTCACACCTTCACTACCTCAGACCAATCTCGCTCCGGTCCCACCACATGCGGCAGACCTGCCACGCATTGTTCTCCTATCGCAGGTCATGATCAATCTAGCGTCCGACGGAACAGACAATCTTTGATTCTTTGTTGGCACTGTGGTCATCCTCGACATCGAGAATCCAGTTGCGACCGTAAATACAGACATTCTCACTCCCAAACCAAACAGCGTATCCTTCCCGCTCCCGTCGTCCTACGTGCAAGTACCACAAATCCAGCACGACTCACACCACTGAGGAATGTCGTTACCTCAACCGCCACCAGTCAGGGGAAGCACCACTCCTGTATCGGCCCAATATCACGTAGAACCAGAAACCCAACTCCCTATCTGCCATGTTGGTCCCATAACATCCTTGGGTTTAGTCATTCTCGGATGCAGTCATGACATACCAACGTCATTCTCCTTGGACACAGGATCTATAGTAAATCTGATCTCCGACAATTCCTTACATATTATTCAACGACATCACAACCACGTCAGTTTCCTAGAACCACCAGACATTCACCTATGTGGTGTCGAAGGCTCAGAGTTTAAGGTTAAGGGAAGAGTCACCCTAGAAGTCAAACTACACAGAGATTTGCCCCCTATCCCAATTGAATTTCATGTCACTAATGACTTGCAGTATCCCGCAGATGCCCTTATTGGTTTCTCCACCATGGCACAACACTCCATTGCATTATTATCTGCCTGTGGTAGTATAGACATTTCTGGATTCCCAGTATACAGTATGGAATGTCCCCGTCCTGTTCTTACGATCAAATCAGTCCTTCAGTTACCTTTGCCCCTACCACTACCAAAAAGTCCAGACCAGCCCAAACCACCACCATCATCATCTGAGAATACAGAGATCATTCCTTTACTGACTGCGAGCAAGGATATAAATTCCTCAATGTCTACTGATACATCCTCTCAGCCTTCGGAAATGGCTCTTACCTCCTCTCCCAACAACACTATCACTGACTCAGACATGTCTCAGTTACCTACCTCACACAGTGTGAATGATCTTCTCCAACACTCAGAGACGAAACGTACAGTAACGAATACATGCACAATTGTGTTACCGCATGAGTTCACCAAAGTCTCCGTTTGTGTTGCCGGTGTGAAAGAAGGAGTGAATGTACTAACCCTACCTGAGACGTGTTGTGTGAATGGCTTGACTTATGAGTCAGCGTGGTGTACAGTCTTAGAGGACGGTTTATGCTACCTGTACTTGGTCAGTGTCACAAATGCTCCACTAAAACTTAAAAGTGGTGTAAAGATTGGAGACTTCCTTGTATACCCAGCGGCCGTAAAGGTGTGCCAGGATTCCTCAATTCCTACTATTCAGACTGATGATAATACGTCAATTGGTGTATGTACTATTAACTCTACGGGATCTGCGCCGACATATTCACTCGATATGCTCTCACATCTCACTTGCACGGATTTCCCAGAAAATACGTCACAACTCCTCGACCTTCTGACATTGTACAGAAACGTGGTTGCCTTACCCGGTGAACCGATGGGCAGAACAGACCTTGTCAAACATACGATTAAACTACTACCAGGAACTCAGCCGAATTACATACCAACGTATCGATTTCCTCACAGCCAGAGAAAGCAAACAGATCAAATGGTACAGAACATGTTAGACCAGGACATTATTGAACCCTCCGTCAGTCCATGGAATAGCCCACTTTTCTTAGTACCAAAGAAGGACGGCAACTTTAGACCAGTAGTCGACTATCGTAAGGTCAATTCTGTCACCGTTCCAGACCGTTTCCCGTTACCCATCCTCACTGATTTGCTAGAATCCCTTGGTGAAAATAACGTAGTCTTTTCATCTTTAGACCTCAGCAGTTACTGGCAGGTCGAAATGGAAGTGTCCTCTCGCCCAGTTACAGCCTTCAGCACCCCTTCCAGACATTTTCAGTTTAAGAGACTCCCTTTTGGTCTGAGAAATGCTCCTTCCATGTTCATGCGACTTATCCATTCAGTCTTCAGCGGTATGATGGGACACTCTCTTTTTGCTTACCTAGATGATATCATTGTTGTGAGTAAATCCATCCCTGACCATTTTACCAAGCTCCAGCAAGTCTTTGAACGCCTCCAGCTTGCAGGCCTGAAAATCAGTCTCAGTAAATGTGACTTCCTGCGAAAGAAAATCAAATTCCTAGGCCATGTCGTAGATGCACAAGGCATTCATACTAATGAAGATAAAACTAAAGCGATTATTAACTTCCCAGAACCTACCACTACCGAAGCTGTACGAAGTTTCCTGGGCCTCAGTGGCTATTATCGTAGATTCATACAAGATTATGCAAAGATCGCTGCTCCTCTAACCCACTTACTCAAGCAGAATGGGCCTTTGTTTGGACTAACGACCAGTTACAGGCTTTC
Organism: Coenobita brevimanus; assembly: GCF_032717465.1. Taxonomy (NCBI): domain Eukaryota; kingdom Metazoa; phylum Arthropoda; class Malacostraca; order Decapoda; family Coenobitidae; genus Coenobita; species Coenobita brevimanus. Next base: position 23,754,908 of record NC_136998.1, on the reverse strand, counting down.
CAAAAGCTAAAGACAGCTCTTGTAAATGCCCCTGTTCTAGCATTCCCTGATTATACCAAACCCTTCCTTCTCTGCACAGACGCCTGGACTTGGTGCCATTTTGATGCAACTCAATGAAGCATCAAGGAAGCGCATAATAGCGTATGCTAGTCGCACCCTTACAACCACTGAACGTAACTACAGTGTCACAGATCTCGAAGCACTAGCGGTAGTCTGGTCTTTGAAACATTTCAGAGATATAGTCTAGGGTTATCCAGTGCATATCCAAACAGACCACCTACCACTATGTGATTTGTTCAAGAACTGCAACCTAACAGGTAGGCTAGCTAGATGGTCCGTCTTCATCCAGGACTTCAATCCCACTTTTCAATATGTACCAGGCAAGTTGAATGTAGTAGCAGACGCACTATCACGTCACGTAGCAGCAGCTATAACATCACTGCAGCCCGAAGTAACTGAAAACACTACACTAACATCAGAAGTTGTTCGAAACTTTCAGCGCCAAGAACCTATATGGTCCAAAGTCATTTATTTCCTAGAATCTGGCGATGCCTCGACCTTACCTACTCTGCCAGTATCACTAGATGAGTTCATGCTAGATGATGATCTCTTGTACAGGAAAACACTACTAACAGGAAAAGACATGCCTAGTCGCGAAGTATGCCAACTTGTTGTCCCCACTGCCCTGATATCAACGGTTCTTCACATTGTTCATAATACTCCTCAAGCTTCCCACCCAGGTAAAGACCAATGCTTGCGCCTAGCACGTCTCAAATACTATTGGCCAACTATGCACCGCGATATCACTGCCCACTGTGACTCTTGCCTCTCCTGCCATCGCCACAAAGGATCAACCGGCTTACCTGCACTGCTCTTACAATACCCAATCCCGTCACGACCATGGGAAACTGTCTCAATTGATCTCTTAAAAATACCTCTCACGGAATCCGGCGCTGAGTACTTGTTCGTAGCGATCGACCACTTCTCCCGCTACTGTGTCCTCATACCCCTCTCCGACAAGGCCGCGAAGAGCATTGCACGTGCCTTTATAGATCACGTAATTTGCCCGTTCAGTACTCCTCATACCATTCTTACTGACAACGGTACAGAGTTCAACAATAGCCTTCTAGATGAGATCTGTTGCCGCTTTCATATCAGTAAGTGCAATGTCATGCCTAACCATACGGCTTCCAATGGCCTTGTAGAACGCCACAACCGAAAAATCTTTGAGTGCCTTAGACATCTAGGCTCCCATAGTTCATCCTGGGATGACTGGATTCCCCAAGTGGCATCCTCAATCACTAGCTCCATCAATGCATCCATTGCCGAATCTCCCTTCTTCGTCCTCTTTGGTTTTGACAAGGACCTCCCATACTCTCTCTTATCCTCAAAGCCAGAACCTATCTACAACATGGATGATTATGTTAAACTAAAATTGGCCAACTTCCAGACAATCCACCAGTATGTCCAATCCACTTTGGCTTCCTCTCAGGAGGACATGCTGCAGCGCCAACATAAATCTGCCTCTCCTATCACTATCTGTGTAGGCGATCTTGTCTTTGCTCATTCCCATACGCGTTCCTTTAAGTTGGATGACAAATTTACAAGGCCCCACCGCGTCTTCACTCAACAAGGGAACAAATTTCACCTCCAGGACCTGTCCACTAAGGACACCAGATGGGTCCACGTCGATGACTTAAAGCAAGCACCCCGTGGCCTCATGTTGGAAGAGTCATTTACACAACCTCCTGACCCCCCTTCTCCTCCACACATCCCTCAATCTCCTTCATCTCCACCTACACCTACTCATTCATCAACCAAACAATATCGGTCCAAACTGCGCTCTGCCCATCAACCTCTTCAGGACCTCTCCCATTAACTCTACCCTGATTTTCTAGGTACGATGTTAGCGATCTACCTGCTGGCAGTGCTGACCCTCCTGGGGTCTGGGTCGGGTCAGGACAATGGTGGAGTACGTCCCGGGGCCTTGGTCGGCTCAGGAGGTGAGGTAGTCTCCCTGCGCTACGATCTTGCGCCCCGGGCCGAAGTAGCCATTACCCTACCTGCCTACGTGCACCAGCTCCATGGAATCAAGACCCATCTCACGGTCATCATGGGGACACAACCCAAATCAGTATCTCTATAACCTTTTCCTACCACTCTCCCGGCAGTTGCAATACATAAGTAACAAATTCACTGAGCTCAATGACACACTTTCCGTTCAGACACCTGTTGGTCGTAATGAGTGAAACGAGGTCTCTTTGACTTCGGAGGTGAGATTCTAAGTGGCTTGTATGGCGTTGCTACAGCCCGTGACATTTCTGGCTTCAAATCTGATCTTGCTCATTTAGCTTCAGCCCTAGAATCCCAATGCTGAGTCATCAAATACAACACACTATGTTACAGAATATTACGGCCCACCTAAATGAAGTAACGTCCACTCTAAACAACTTCACCGATATCTTACGACAACACCTTTCAGATCTCAATGTTATCTCTCAGTTCTTCTACCTCAAACTCAATATGGATAATCTCCACCTGGCCATTGACTCTCTCCTGTCTCAAGTCTCTACCTTGGTTCGTATCCTGGTCGATGCATAAATGGACGTGTCGCTGCCGACTTAGTACCTGTCTCAGCTCTCCGTTCTGTCCTGGAATGGGCTCACTCCACCTTCGGTCAATCCCAGGTCCTCCCCTACTCCTCCCTCGAATATTATTATCCTCTTCTCGAAGCCACTCTTCTCATCAAATACGTCATCGTCCATATTCCTCTCCGTTCTGCCATAACGTTTAACCTTTTCCACATCATTCCATTCCCTTTCCGTCTCAACGACTCCTTATTACAGGTATCTGTTCCTTCAGAATATTTCCTCCTCTCCCATGATCATCGTTCAGTTGCCTTCCTTTCTTCCACAGACCTCCAGAAATGTTCCTCCCTTACTCCGACCTCTCGTCTCTTTTGCTGCCCACCTTTTCGCTATCTTCCCTAGCAGCACTACACCCTGTGAGTCTGCTTTAGTTCGCAACCATTCCATCTACTCGGCCTGTTCCTTTGTACCAGCTCCTGAACTCCCAGTCCACCATGCTCACCTCAGCCATGTCCAGTACTTCTTCTTTGCTGTTCCCATCTCTGTCACAATCATGTGTCCTGATTCTTCGGTTCGATCCGTCCCCGCTAGTGGTCTCTACAAAGCACCAGACTATTGTACCGTCAAATCAGAGTCCATCATCACTTATACCACTCGCTATCACCAAGCTGTCCATAAACACTCCTATGACATCTTTCAAACAATCGACATGCCTTCAACCCTACCTTCTGCCAACATTACCGTCACCTCCCCTAACATTGCTCAATGACAGTGACTTCATTATGGATCAATTTTCTCTGGCCTTCAACCATTCATGGGTTCATCCAACAGTTGTGTTTCCCCCTGTGGTTTTCGCTTTCATAGGTTTTCTACTCAGCATATGTGCAGTGCATTGTTGTGTCAGGAAAATGGAACGCCGACTCCAAGAAATCAGAGTCGCTACAGGCAGAGTGCGCCCTACACACGATGTAGAAACTCCCTGTACTTAATGCCCTCACATTCAGTGACTAACGATGTCATCTGACAATTAACCAAACTGTGAACAAAACTCTTCCTACTAGAAAATGATGGTATTTCTTTAATGCATCATTGAGTGACAGTGTATCCTACAGAAACTAACAAAAAAAAAAAAAAATGAACGAAGAAAAACAAAGGAACTCTCATATCTACTCCTTGTTTATCATGTATCAAGATATTATTGTATAATCCCCATTATGTCTATGTATACCTTCGACCCTTACTGGGGACATAACTATCAATTAATCCTTGTATATCTTATATATATATATATATATATATATATATATATATATATATATATATATATATATATATATATATCCTTCTAATTACCTCCCCTAAACATGGCCATGTCTCCCCTACTGCCCCTGTATCATACTTATCCCTTGTACAAACCTCCCCGACCCTGCCTTAGTAATATAATCAAACACCATATAACTCCTGGTGTCAGGAGACACCATCTCAGCTACCCGGGGCAGTAGTGTACCCCCCCTACAATATGTCTACCCCCGATGTATATATGCCCCCCCCCCAATGCATACATGCCCCCACTAAAATTGCTGACCTAGCACCCTTTCCCAGAGCCCAAGCCTGGGAGAAGGCGTTACTGCGTCAGTTCTGAGCGGACACTCAAGAAGGGCAGACTGTTTTTGTCAGAGCTCGTAATAAACTCTTTAACTAGCTGTTTGTACACGGAGTTTCTGTCACCAATGTATTACAAGATACACTGGACATATTAAAGCAACCCTTTATTCCATCCACCAGTGGGCCGTTCAGTGGAGATTTAACCCGCACCGTCCCGACCACTTTTTGACCACTGGTACCCCCCAATCCCGACCATTTTTCGACCCTTTTTTTTTTTTGCTAAAACTTTCGCTTTTGGTGAGAAACATCGAAAATTCATAGAGAAATCGCTCACCTGAGGTTTAAAATACTCATTACAGGTAGGAGAGCCTCCTTACCTTACTGGGTTTTCTATCAGGCTGGCACCAAAGAAAACGAGTTCTATGGGAGGATAACTATTTCACACCACTCATAAACGGTATTTATTTATTTACTGTTACGAATTTATATGTAGTACAAGAGTATATTGGTTTTCAAGCAGTAATATTGGCATTATAAGCATTGTTTCACTCACTAATACCTGACCTTTTTTTGCCACATTACCTGATCATCATTTCTAACTGTTTCTTCCTCTAATGCTATGTAAAGTTTGTCCTCCACATTGTCATTGATTGGGGAATCACTCTGGCCCTGAATTTCGTACCTTGGCATGACATGGCTATACTGGCCAGGTCACTGATAACAGGTGAATTGCTGAGAAAAGGGCATGCAGGGGGGGAGAGGAGGTCATGCTGGGTAAGGCATTGTCTCTGCCTGGCATCTTGTTGAGGAAGGTGTCCCGTGTATACGTACCAAAAATGACTCGCGAAAATTGAAAATTGTGGAAATTATGAACCTTGCAATTGCAGGACGTTGAAGTACGTCCTCGGGATTAGCTGTGACAAAACGTGAGGACGTGGAAGTACGTCCTCGGGACGGCGCGGGTTAAGTTCTCCATCCCAAAATGTGCTGCTGTAATTGTTACGACTCAAAATGTGCTGCTGTAATTGTTACGACTCATAACGTACCATACATATTTTGTGTTTGACTTTGGATTATCAGGTAGTATCTTTTCAAAATTCTGAAAAGATTTTGGCCTCCATTTTGATCATGAATTGAGCTTTAATTTTCATATTAGTAATTTCCTTGTTCATTGTGACAAACCATTACATGTCCTCATGTACCTAGCGGGTGCTACTTCGGGTGTTGACAGAATACCTTTATTAATGGTGTATATTGTATGTCCCATATTAGATCTATGCTGGGCTGTGGCTCACAGGTGAATGGATCGGCATCTGATGCCACATTGAGGAAGCTGGATGTGTTGTAAAACAAATGTCTGTGTATGTGTCTTGGAGACCTGAGGTGTACGTGTGTAGCTCATAATAGTGTAGGCTAATATACCTCCTCTCTCTATACACCGCAACCACCTGCTGCTGACCTATGGCATAAGAACTTTTAGAAAAATTAATATCAGCAATGTGGCCTGTACCTCCCCGCGTCAACACCACCACTTACTGACACAGACACCGAGGCACCGAGAGAAAACAGACGCACATCGCCAATGCTCTATACCTGGCCAACTTGGCCAGAGGCATTACCTAAATAAGTATCTTTATATGAATCAAGCTCTGTACAAGGTTAGACTAAATGGTGTTCTAATATAAAAAAGAAGTTTTAAGTAAGACTTGGTCAAACAAAAAAGTAAACAAACCAGCGGCGCAAGAATGTGCACAATCAGCTGATCGTTGTTTAGTCTACAATCTGCCCCAGGGAATGTAAGTACTATATGCGCTTTTAGTACTGCAAAATGACCACATACTTTAGTAAAGCAAATTTGGAAAAGAAAAGGGATAAAGGTAGAAAGCAGGATGATGATTTCTACCAAGAACTGGTTGAAATGGAAACTCACAATAAACTGGTGGAAAGAGTACACAGGTTAGAGATGGCTTTTCATAATTAGATAGATGAAATTAAGAAACAGCTGCACTTACAAAAGGAAGAAATAGAAAAATTAGGAAAGGAAGTCAACAAGAAAGACATAACCATAGATGAGCTAACAGTTGAAGTGAGTACACTTAGGATGAAAATTAGTGAAATGGCAAGTACAGTAGTCAACCACGAGAGTATTATGGAAGAGTTCAAAAATGATACAGAGACAATTAGGCAAGTAAGCAGTCTGATAGACCAGAGCAGTGATATTGAGGAGAAGATAACAGGTGAATGAAGCAGTGCAAAGCTACAAAAATGATGTGGAAACCACCTATGCTGAATTAGTGAAAGCAAAGAAAGACTTGGAAACAAGGGTGGAAGAAAAAAGCATTAAAAAGGAAGTGAAAAGAATAATCCAAAACAATCCCAAGTTAGTCAGAGATTCAGTAGATATTAACAAATCTATAGTAATCACTGGTATACAAGAGGAAGAAGTAAAAAACAAGATCTCAAGAGACAAAAAGGAGATGGCAAATGTAATGGGCATATTGAAAGAAGTATCAGAGGAAATCTGTAGTAAAGACATAGATGAACACAAAAGGTTAGGAAAATACGAGAAAAACAAGTCGAGACCCCTAAAGGTAACCTTCCAGAGTGTAAACACCGTGGAGGGGATACTAAAAAATGCAGAGAATCTTATGGAAAAAGAGGAGTTCAAAAATGTATGGTTAAAAAGATGCCTAACACAAGAGGAACTGGAATTACTGAAAGAAAAGGGAGGAAGCAAAATAAAAAAATGAGGGAAGATCAGAGGAGGAGAAGAATATATTTTTTTTGCAAATTAATTGGATTGCAGGTACGAAAGTGGTACATAAACAGGAGGGAATAAAAAGAAGGTAGTAGAACCAAATCATGGCAAGTATATAAACAAGATGATTAAGTTGATGTACTCAAATGTGGATGGAATGGTATCTAAATTATTAGAGATGAATGATTGTCAGAGAAAATGAACCACATATAATATGCCTAACTGAAACAAAATTAACACCAAGGATATCAAATGACATCCTAAACTTAGAGGAATATAATATATGGAGAAGAGATAGGAACTTAAAAAAAGGAGGAGGAATTATAATATTAACTAAGAAAAATCTAAAAGTCAAAGAAATAGAATTAGATATACCATCGCAAGTAGAACTGATTGCAGTAGAGATAAATACATCTGAAGGGAAAGTAATTGTAGCCAATTTGTACATGCCACCCAGATCAAACACATGGGAAAGAGACGAATATGAGGAACTGGCAGAGAGTACAATTCAGAGTTTAAGAGCATTACTACATAAAATGGAAGAGAAATCGAAAAGAATTATACTAACTGGAGATTTTAATACACATATAAATTGGAATACTCTAGATATAATAAGCCAAGAAAGCTGTTGGGACCAAAAGCTCCTGGATCTTGTGCAAGAGTTTTTCCTAACGCAACATATAAGGGAAAGTACCACAAAAAGAGGACTCGATGTGCCCTCAATGCTAGATCTCATATTTACTAGGCAAGAAAAGGATATTGACAATTTAATATATCACCCTCCATTCGGCAAAAGCGACCATGCAGTACTAAATTGCAATTTCAGGATTGCATATGACATAGATAACAGCAAAGAAAGTTACAAAAAGAGCCTAAACTATAAAAAGGGAAAGTATCATGACCTAAAGAAGTACTTCTTAGAAATTGCTTGGGAAAAGGAGCTTAGAGGACAAGATTTAAATGCTATATTTGAAAAATTCTGTGACCTTTATGAAACAGGAGTCCAGAAGTACATCCCACAGCACAAAGAAGCAGAAAAGAAAATAAAGAACTGGTTCAATACAGAATGTAAAAAATCAAAAGAAAAAAGAGAATTGTTGTGGAAAGATACAGAAGACACAATAGTGAAAGGGCATATAATAATTACAAACAGGCAAGAAACGATTATACAAGAATAAGGAGGGAAGCCCAAAAACAGTTTGAGGAGGATATCATAAATAAAAGTAGTGATCAACCAAAGCTATTTTACAACTACATCAGAAGCAAAACCAAAGTAAAAGATAAAATACAATCCATTACGGACGATGGAATCACCTATACACAAGAGAAAGATATTTGTGAAGCACTAAACAAGAATTTCCAATCAGTTTTTACAGAGGAAAACAATTTTGAGAGGGATTATGTGGAACATGCATGCCCACACATACTACCAGATATACAAACATCAGAAAATGAAATACAGGAGGAGCTAAGTAAATTAGACAAAGGAAAAGCAAATGGTCCTGATGAAATTTCATGTTGGGTGCTACGTGAATGTGCAAAGGAGTTAAGTAAACCATTATTTTTAATTTTCAAGAAATCCTTGAGTCAAGGTAAACTACTTGATATTTGGAAGAAAGCAAACATTGTTCCCTTATTCAAGAAAGGGAATAGACAAAATCCACTTACCTACCGACCAGTATCACTAACCAGTGTTGTAAGCAAGGTATTAGAAAAGCTTATAAGAAAAGCTTGGGTAAATCACTTAGAAGAACACAGTATGATAACAGAAAGACAGTTTGGTTTCAGAAAAGGAAAATCATGTGTTACTAATCTGTTGAGCTACTATGACAGAGTAACAGACACATTACAGGAAAGAGAAGGATGGGTGGACAGTATCTATTTAGATTTCAAGAAAGCATTTGACACAGTACCACACGAAAGACTTTAATGGAAACTGTACCATCAAGGAGGAATTCGAGGCAATCTGTATTGTTGGATGCAAGATTTTCTCATGAAAAGGAAAATGAGAACAGTACTAAGGGGAAATTACTCATCATGGAAAGAAGTGACTAGTGGAGTACCACAGGGCTCAGTGCTGGCACCAATCATGTTTTTAGTGTATTTAAATGATCTAGACCGTAACACTGGAAATGAAAGTTATCTAAATATGTTTGCAGATGATGCAAAACTACAAAGGAGAATTACTAACACAGACTCTTGTAAAGAGCTACAAGAATAATTAAATAAACTTCATGAATAGAGTAATACATGGCAAATGGAATTCAGTGTGGACAAGTGTCATGTAATCAAGTTTGGTAAAAGTGGAAAAAGACCTGATTGGGATTATACATTAGGAAATAAAACCCTACACACATCAGAAAGAGAGAAGGACCTAGGTGTGATTGTCAATAACAGACTATCTCCGGCTGACCATATCAGTGAGAAGGTACGAAACATGTATACACTGCTTGCAATTATGAGAATAGCGTTTACATACATAAATGAAGACATGCTAAGAAAGATAACAACAACATTCATCAGACCAACCCTGGAGTATGCATCAGTAGTCTGGAGTCCTCATCTCAAAAAACACATAGACAAGATTGAAAAAGTTCAAAGGGCCGCTACAAGATGGGTACCAAGCTTAAGGGATTTAACCTACGAAGAAAGACTAAATAAACTGAATCTACCAACACTACAGGAGAGAAGGAAAAGAGGTGACATGATTATGCTATATACTGTAAATGCATAACAGGGAAGGAGAAAATAGACATAAATGATTACTTAACGTATGGGGAAGCATCAGCAAGAGGACACTGCAAAAAAACTGCATAAAAAGAAAGGTGATAAAGACGTAAGGAAATTTAGTTTCCCAAATAGAGCAATTGATCAGTGGAATGCACTACCGAATGAAATAGTGTGTGCCAAAACAATTCACAAATTTAAGGATATGTACGATAAATATGGTTTAAGACACGGGATAGTTTGAGTTTGACTCATTCCTGTAAAGATACAATTAGGTAAGAACAATTAGGTAAGAACAGGTGCTTGGTGTCGATCTCAGTGACTGCGACAAGTTGGTGCTTTAAAATATTGCGCCTTGGGAGCCACCTACTGATACTGTCGATGTTTTTTGGCTCCCAGCACCGAAGACCAAGGCGCCGGAGGCGGAAGTCCACCACTTGTTTCGTAACATCATTGTTAATCATATGGGGTCCTTCCAATTGTACACTGATGGCTCCAAGTCGAGTGAATGTGTGGGTGCTAGTGTGTGGTCGACTGAATGTGCCCTTAGGTCTTGGCTGCTGACTCATACAGTTATGTTTACCTCTGAACTTTTTGAGATTGACAAAGCCATAGACTAAGCTCCAGATTCTTATGACTCATTTGTCATATTTTCAGACTTAAAGTTAGCCTTTCAGGCAATTGCTTCATGCACTACGGATTCTCATGATATCCAGGGTCGCATTGTTAATAAACTGCATTCGTGGAACAAGTCTTTCACACTGATCTTGGCGCCTGGTCATTGTCGTATGTACGATTGTCGCACCTACGGCTGATTTACATGAAAAGTCGGTTGTGGAGCTTGGGGACACTTGGGACGTTCCTCGTGATCTGTGGTCGATAAATCTTCTGTGGCAAGGTCAATGAACTTGTTTAAATATTCCAAAGTGCAAGCCACAACTCGACGACTGGGGTACTGCCCCAGTTGCCTGGAAGGAAAAATTCTGCCCAGAATGCGCATGAACTGCACTTTTACCGCCCATGTGTTGCCATATATTGAAAGATAATTTCCACCGGACTGTGACACCTGTGGTGCGTTATTATCTATTGGTCATATCATCCTCCACTGTCGGCGATTTATTCGCGAGCATGTTTCTCTTATAACTTACTGCGGCGCAGCAGACGTCCCCTGCGCACCCTCCACCATCTTGGGTGATGGGGATACTGGTATGGGTATGACTGGAAATTGAAGGCTTTTTTGAGTGAGATCGGATAGATCAGAGAGATGTTTTTTTTTTTTTTACTTCGTGGTTATTGTTTTTACCGATTGTAAGTATGTGTATATTGTATTATTTAATTGGCTTTGACAGTTGACGTATTTGAAACAGTTCCGGCTTCTGACTGATCTTTTTCATCTATTGATGTCCCCTATAATAAACCATGTGCCTCGCATGACACTCACTATTGGATGAGTGCAAGTGTGCAATATAGAAAAAGTATTGGGCACTTTCAGTCGATGGTGTTCTGGTGAGCGAGGTGTTTCATCTGTTTTACATATGTGTAGTATTTTCAACTGCTTGTATAAAGTTTTTAATTAGGGCCGACTGTTGACGCATATGGAAGAGTTCTGGACTCTTCTGGTTCTCTTTCATACATTAATGTCCCCTTTATTATTCCATGTGCCTCGACCGACAGTCAGCTGGTGATGAGTGCAGGTGTGTAGTGTATGAAGGGATTACTTATCTGCAGTTGATGGTGTTCTCTTTGTGGAGGCATTTCCCTATTAGTATAGGTTTAGCTATTTGTGTGTTTAGGCTTTAGTATTGGTTAGTGATTTGTCTGTTAAGTTTATGTTTTAGGATATTAGCTTATTTTTTCTGACATAATACGTTCTGAATATAATATATATATATATATATATATATATATATATATATATATATATATATATATATATATATATATATAATATATATATATATAAACTAATATAAATAAAAATATATATGCATGTATGCATGTTTGCATGTGTGCATGTATGTGTATGTGTGTGTATCTATACATAATTGTATGTATGTATCTATAAGTATAAGTATGTACAGTATTTATGTATATAATATTTGCCTTATAGCAAGGGGCTTTGGCCCCAATGATCGATAGGCAAAAAGGAAAATGATATATTTTTTAGCCAGCATGGTTTCTATTATGGTCGACTTTGCTCGGAGAATTTGTGAGTGAGGGGCTTTATTCTCCCATGTGAGCCCTAGGGAGCTGTAACCATCGGATGTGAAACGACTCAAGCTGTTTGATGTGATGCTGACAAGTAGCCCAGGATTCAGTTCTGTATAAGACGGTGAAGAGGCATACAGCTGTATATACTGATACATTCGTCTTGTTTCTCAAGTTGTTGTTTTCAAAGACTTTGGATCTGAGACATCCAAAAGAGGATGAGGTGTTGTTGATTCGTGCAAGGTCATTTGAATCAAAGTAATGTTCATCTATGAGCACATTTCCAAGATAGGTAAAATTCTCCACCTGTTTATCATTTTTGCCATTTATCTAAAATGTAAGAGTCTTTCCTGGATTGTTTCTCTGAAACATTGTTTCTGGTTGATTAACATTCTGCTCGGAACCCCATTGTATTGTATATGGTGAGACTGTTGTTCGGCTTCTTGGGTATGTGCAAGTACAGCACAGTCATCAGCGTACTATAGGTCTAGGAAATGAACCATTTCAGGCTTTGATTGTGCTTGAAGATCTCTCTCTCTCTCTCTCTCTCTCTGTATTAAACACACACACAACACACATTATATATATATATATATATATATATATATATATATATATATATATATATATATATATATATATATATATATATATATATATTAAATAAATGAGGATACGATTTCACGAAAGCGCTAGGAACGTTTTCATCTATCTTTTTCCTTATTGTTATCGGCATGTCTGTGAATCACGCGTACCCGGATGATTATATATATATATATATATATATATATATATATATATATATATATATATATATATATATATATATCATAATCATCAACCGTTTGAGTACCCACTGCAGGACCGGCCTATCCCGACCGAAGTCGGGACGATACAGCCAATGTATCTCTACCAAGTGGTTTAGGCTGTCTGGTAGAGATTGTATGTAGGGTGAGAAGTGCTTGTAAGTGTAATTGTAGTGTTGGAGTGGCTTTGGATGTGTGTATAGTCTGTGAACCAAGTGTAATCGGCCCGCGCAAGCCGACTGGGTGCAAGCATACTTTATAGTAAGTGACTGGTTCAACCACAGCACCCTTTGTGTCCGCCAATGCAGTACATGGCCGGGTGAACACTCCCAAAGTTTATTACCCTGGCGGAGCGCGAACCCTGGTCCACCCGTGTACGAAACACACACTCTACCACTGTACCACAGAGGCTCCATATATATATATATATATATATATATATATATATATATATATATATATATATATATATATATATATATATATTGTTACATAGCCTATGATTTCATCATCCTTTGTGTAATTTTAACGCACAGTATGCTGCATGTTTGATCACGAGCGTGTTCTGACTCAGTCCCCCCCTTCTACCGTTATAGTAGAGTAAGTCGTTCTTTCTGTTGTTCAGAGCGGGATTGTCAACTCTTTGTCCCCATGGCTTCATTTGCACGTCCTTCTTACAAGTTGTATCAAGCTCTGCCGGCCCCTATATAATGAGCTCAGTCTCTGCATCATTGCCACTTAGATCTACTCCTCATTTTGTTCACATCTCTGTCCTCCCCTGTACAGTTATTATTATTGTGAGTTTCTCAGGAAGTCTCCAACCATCTAGCAGCTGTGTGTAATTTGAGTATAACTGTTGTTGCATTTTTTCTTGTACTGTGTAGCATAAGGTTGATTCTTAGGCCTAGTAAGGTTTTGTAATTCGTGTAAAGCTCTTATTGTCAGCTATCATTAATAATAGTTTGTATCTGTAATAATTTATCTTGCATTAACTGAGCATTACCCAGTGTATTTTCATTTTATCAGGGCTGACTTAGATAAATTTACTCTTGCTAATTTCGTGTTAATAGAGGCTATTGCAGTTAACCATATATTTAACCTGTTTTTGCCATTACATTATCCTTATGAGTCCTGAATGTTTTGTTGTTAGTTTGTGCATTAAACTTTAACTTGTAATTTTACCTAACTCTTTTGTTTTGAACCTGGAACTTTGCGGGACAGTAGTGATTTTTAGTATTCTCACTTAAAGTGTACATTATCTTTCTCTGTTCCGTAACATAAATTTGGCGACCTCATATCAGGATATTCAGGATATTATCATAAGGATATTGCTTGATATTTTGTGACTGTGGTTTAAGTACTTGGGTAGTGTGATGAGTAAGGATGGAGGTTTGGAGGGTGAAGTGCTTGAAAGGGTACAGCAGGGAAGAAAGGTTGCTGGTTCTTTGAAAGCAGTGATAAGAAACAGGGAAGTGAGCATGGAAGTGAAAAAGTTACTACATGACAGTATTGTGATACCAACTCTAACGTACGGAAGTGAAGCTTGGACGTTGTTGGAAGGACACAAGTCAAGAGTGAGAGCCGTGGAAATGAGTTATTTAAGAGGAGCCTGTGGAGTCAATTGGAGAGACAGGCTGACGAATGAGGATATAAAGGAGCGTTGTGGTGTTGATGTGGATGTGATAGGAAGTGTTATGAGGAACACACTGAGGTGGTTTGGCCATGTGGAGAGGATGGAGGGTCAAAGACTGACAAAGAGAGTGTATGCGAGTGAGGTGGAGGGGGAAAGAGGGAGGGGGAGGCCGAGGATGAGATGGAGAGATGGGGTGGAGAGGTATATGAGAGACGGGGGTGTGAGTTGGGAGCAGGGGAGTGAAATGGCGGGGGACAGGGCGACTTGGAGGCGATTTGTTTGTGGCCACCCCAAACAGGATTGAGGCGTCTGGCAATAGATAGATAGATAGATAGATTTATTCATGATGTCTACTATTACTACACTTGATGAAGCCAAAGATTTTTTGTCAAATGTGCAAACAGTGTTGGATGTAGAAAACAGAACAAAGAATGAACTTAAGCTTGTTGCTCAACAATTGGGAATTGCTGTTCGCTCTCATCATTCTAAAGATCAAATTGTTGACATGATTAATGAAAGCTTGTTTAATGTAACTCCTCCAAATGAGCAAACGCAGATTGAATTAGCTAAGTTACAGCTAGCTCTGCAGGAGGCTCGTGCTAAGGAAGCTGAATTTCAGGCAAATGCTCGTATTCAAGAGGCACAGGTACAGGCTCAGGCACAAATTGAAATTGCTAGGATTCAGGCAGACCATGAGTATCGCATGAAACAAGGTGGAACTGGATCATCTAGCTTTGATGATTTTGATGTGGCTAAAAATGTTAAACTTGTCCCTCCTTTTAATGAATCTGATTTAACAAAGTATTTTCAGTTGTTTGAGAGGGTAGCTACAGGTTTTAATTGGCCCAAAAAGTATTGGCCAGTACTCCTTCAAACTGTTCTCACCAGTAAAGCTCAAGTAACTTATGCATCTTTGCCTCAGGATCAATGTGATAATTATGATGTAGTTAAGAGCTTGATTCTTGAGGCCTATGTGCTTGTTCCTGAAGCCTATAGAGTAAAATTTAAGACAACTTACAAGCAAGATAAGCAATCCCATGTTGAGTATGCAAAAATCAAAGAAGATCTGTTAGAGCAGTGGTTAAATTCTAAGAATGTGGATTCTGATTTTGACAAATTTAAGCAGATGATTTTGCTGGAGGACTTCAAGAGGTGTGTTAATAAAGATGTAAGCCTATATCTTGATGAGAGAAGAATAGATAATTTGTCTGATGCTGCAGTTTTAGCTGATGAATATGTTCTCACTCACAAGAGATATTCTAGAGGAAAAGGGAAAGCTGAGGGTAAGTACGTTGCCTCTACTCAGAGTACAGGTAACAGGAAAGAGAATAAAGATGATGTTTCTCAGGAAGTAAATACCAGCTTCACCTCTAGATTTCAGAAAAGTAAATGTACTTATTGTAGTAAGCTTGGTCATACTACGGAGAAATGTTTCAGGAGACAGCGTGATGTGAACAAAAAGGAGTCTTTAAATATTCAGTCAATTGGTCTAATGTCCACTCTTGAGAGTTCCCAGAATTCTTTAACTGAGTTAACTGAACCTGCTTTGAGGGGTAACTTAAATTCTCATGATGGAGCTCCTCTTTTGAGCAGTAACGTGGGTGACACTCTCAAGAGTTCATGTGCTAATTTCCTGTCTGATGGTTTTGTCAGTCCTCTGGACAGTAATGACAGGAAATCAGTTAAAATATATCGTGATACAGGTGCTTGCCAATCCCTTATGCTGACCAGTGTTCTAGGCTCTAATTTTAATTCCTCTGATGAAACTGTAATCTTACAAGGTGTAGGGAATAATTACTTCTCTGTCCCTCTGTGCAGAGTGAATTTAGAGTCTGGTTTTTTTAATGGTTCCGTTATGGTTGGGTTGGTTGAGACACTCCCAATGTCAGGTGTAACTTTCTTACTTGGAAATGATATTGGTGGAAGTCAAGTGTGTCCAGCTCCTCAGTTGTCTAGTGAGCCAGTGGCTGCGGCCCAGGATTGTGATGTCCCTGATGTGTTCCCTGCATGTGCTGTCACTAGAGCTAAGTCTAAAGTTACTGGTGATTTAGAGGATAATGATGATGATGATGTTATCCTAGCTGACACTTTTCTTGCTAATTTGGACCACTCACCAGATGAGGCAGTACCCCGTAGTGTTGATAATTTGTCTCGTCAAGAGTTGGTTGAGTTGCAGGTTGCTGACCCTGAGTTGAAAGGTCTTGCTAACTCTGCTTGCAGTGAGGAAGAGTCAGCTGGTGCTTCTACTTGTTATTATGTAAAGTCTGGAGTACTTATGAGGAAGTGGAGACCCCCAACAGCATCAGCCGACTGTGAATGGGAGGTTGTACATCAAGTTGTCATCCCTCGTGTTTGTAGGCACGATATCATTAGAGTGGCTCATGATTCCAGTTTGGCAGGACACTTTGGAGTTAGGAAGACTGTGGCACGCATTTTGAAACACTTCTACTGGCCAGGTATCTTCAGGGATGTTTCCTGGTATTGTAAGTCTTGTCACACCTGTCAAGTTGTGGGGAAGTATAATCAGACCGAAAAGGTTGCACCTCTAGTTCCCATTCCTCCTTTTGAGGCGCCTTTCACCCGTGTGTTGGTGGATATTGTGGGCCCTCTTCCTAAGACTTCTTCAGGATTTTCTTATGTGTTGACCCTGATTGATATGGCTACTCGTTATCCTGAAGCCATTCCACTTAGAAATATCTCAGCAAAGAACGTGGTTAAGGAAATGCTAGGGTTCTTCACAAAGTTTGGTCTGCCCAAGGAGGTACAGTCAGACCGGGGAAGTAATTTCATGTCAAACGTTTTCAAGCAGTCTCTGAAAGAGTTGGGCATCACCCAGATCACGTCTTCAGCTTACCATCCCCAGACCCAAGGAGCGTTGGAGAGATATCATCAAACACTCAAATCGATGCTCAAGAAATACTGTTTGGAACATCAGAAAGACTGGGATAAAGGTCTTCCATTCGTTGTGTTTGCTGCAAGAGAATCTCCAAATGAATCACTGGGCTTCTCACCTTTTGAACTACTGTTTGGCCATGAAGTAAGAGGACCCCTTAAGTTACTCAAGGAATGCTGGCTGTCAGAGGAAGATGACATCAACCTGCTGGAGTATGTGATGAAGTTCAAAGAACGGCTGTCCACTGCTTTACAGCTGGCGAGAGAGAATTTAGGAGCTGCTCAGGAGAAGATGAAGACTTGGTATGATAAGAAGTCCAGGTTACGCCACTTTCAGCCAGGAGATCAGGTTTTGATTCTGCTACCAGTTCATGGGCAACCTCTTCAAGCCAAGTTTAGTGGTCCTTATTTCGTGGAGAAGAAACTCAGTGATGTCAACTATGTCATCGCCACACCAGATCATAGAAAGAACAAGCAACTATGTCACATCAACATGCTAAAGTTATATCACAGGCGGGACGAAAATAATCCAGTCTGCACTGTAGCTGTTCCACCCGAGTCTGCAGGTGAAGCTCTCCCATGCAGTATGAGCCTGAGTGATAGTTTGGGGAAGAATCCTGATATCATGAATGATCTCCAGACTAAGCTTTCTCATCTACCTCCCGAGGAAAGGCAGGAGTTTTCGGCATTACTGCAGGAGTACCCGCAAGTGTTCCGTGCCACTCCAGGAAGAACCACTGTGTTGATGCATGATGTCGATGTTGGAGACGCAAAGCCAATTAAACTGCCTCCTTACCGTGTGAACCCAGTGAAAGTTTCTCTCATCGAGAAGGAGCTTGGCTACCTGTTGGACCACAAGATGATTGAGCCCTGTCAGAGCGAGTGGAGTTCTCCTGTCACTCTAGTCCCTAAGCCAGGTGGGTCACAGCGGCTTTGCATTGACTACAGACGTGTTAATCAGAAAACCAAAACAGACACTTACCCTCTCCCTCACATGGAAGATTGCATAGACAAGATCGGAAAGGCTAGGTACATAAGTAAGTTTGATTTGTTAAAGGGATACTGGCAAGTACCTATGACTGAACGTGCTAGGGAGATCTCATGTTTTGTAACACTAGGAAAGACTTTTGCATGTTCTGTAATGCCATATGGCATGAAGAATGCACCAGCCACCTTTCAGAAGCTCATGAATGTTGTAACAGAGGGTTTGGCAGGGTGTGTTGTTTATATTGATGATGTATTAATCTTCAGTGACAACTGGAAAGATCACCTATGCCATGTCAGTAAATTTCTTGAGCATTTGGTTCAGGCTAATCTTGTAGCTAATTTATCAAAGTGTGAGTTTGGTCAAGCTAAAGTTCAGTACCTTGGGTACGTAATTGGGTGATGGACATGTTGCACCACCAGCAGCTAAGGTTCAGGTTATAAGTGATCTTCCCAGACCTAAAAGTAGGAAAGAGCTACAAAGATTTTTGGGAATGGTAGGTTATTACAGGAGATTTGTTCTTAACTTTTCAATTCTTGTATCACCACTTACAGACCTACTGAAAAAGGGAGTTAAATTTGTCTGGACCGATAACTGTGAATCCTCTTTCAACAAACTTAAAGCTATCCTATTAAGTCAGCCAGTGCTCACTACTCCAAATTTTGCTAAGCCTTTTAAGATGGCTGTTGATGCAAGTGATACAGGAGCTGGGGCTGTTTTGCTGCAAGAGGATGATCAGGGTATTGAACATCCTGTATGTTATTACAGTAAGAAGTTCACTCCACCTCAAAAGAACTACTCAGCTATTGAGAAGAGCTTTTGGCCTTGATTTTGGGTTTACAGCATTTTTCATTTTATTTGTGTTCTGGTTTTGACCCCATAGTCATTTATACCGATCATAACCCACTGAAATTCCTTAGTAAGTTTAAAGATAAAAATCAGAGATTGACAAGATGGAGTCTACTTCTTCAGGAGTATTCATTAGACATACAACACGTCAAGGGGAAAGAAAATGTTATTGCAGATTGCTTATCTAGACTTTAGACAGATTGTTTTAGAGTAATAAGAAATTTCCTTTGTAAATTTCTTTTTCTTTGTGGGGAGGTGTTACATAGCCTATGATTTCATCATCCTTTGTGTAATTTTAACGCACAGTATGCTGCATGTTTGATCACGAGCGTGTTCTGCCTCAGTCCCCCCCTTCTACCGTTATAGTAGAGTAAGTCGTTCTTTCTGTTGTTCAGAGCGGGATTGTCAACTCTTTGTCCCCATGGCTTCATTTGCGCATCCTTCTTACAAGTTGTATCAAGCTCTGCCGGCCCCTATATAATGAGCTCAGTCTCTGCATCATTGCCACTTATATCTACTCCTCATTTTGTTCACATCTCTGTCCTCCCCTGTACAGTTATTATTATTGTGAGTTTCTCAGGAAGTCTCCAACCATCTAGCAGCTGTGTGTAATTTGAGTATAATTGTTGTTGCATTTTTTCTTGTACTGTGTAGCATAAGGTTGATTCTTAGGCCTAGTAAGGTTTTGTAATTCGTGTAAAGCTCTCATTGTCAGCTATCATTAATAATAGTTTGTATCTGTAATAATTTATCTTGCATTAACTGAGCATTACCCAGTGTATTTTCATTTTATCATGGCTGACTTAGATAAATTTACTCTTGCTAATTTCATGTTAATAGAGGCTATTGCAGTTAACCATATATTTAACCTGTTTTTGCCATTACATTATCCTTATGAGTCCTGAATGTTTTGTTGTTAGTTTGTGCATTAAACTTTAACTTATAATTTTACCTAACTCTTTTGTTTTGAACCTGGAACTTTGCGGGACAGTAGTGATTTTTAGTATTCTCACTTAAAGTGTACATTATCTTTCTCTGTTCCGTAACAATATATATATATATATATATATATATATATATATATATATATATATAAAATGGTTGATCCGGGAGCTCACCCTCCACTCACTCGATATAGTGCTGCTCGTGAGTGACTGCTCTTTCCTCTCTTCCTCTCTTCCTCTTCTGTCCTTCTTTCCTTCCTTCATTACTCTTCCTTCTGCCTACGGGTGATCTACTCTCAGTGACAAGCCAAATGGTTTGTTGTATGCAACAGAACCATTTACCACGGTGGATGGTAACCATATAACCAAATTATGGTGCCTGGTGGTTTAGTGGGTGATTAAGGCGTTTCAGTCGGATTAACCCGTCACGTCCCAACCGATTTTCCACCACTGACTCCCCCCAGTCCCGACCAATTTGGAAAAAAAAAAATTGGCTCAAACCTCCGCTTTTTGTGGGAAACATCGAAAATTCATAGAGAAATCACTCACCTGAGGTTTTAAATTCTCGACACAGGTAGCAGTACTCCTTACCTTACTGGGTTTTCTATCAGACTGGCTAAAAAAAAAACGAGTTCTATGGGAGGGTAACTATTCCACACCTCATAAACGGTATTTATTTATTTATTTGGTACGAATTTATATGTAGTACGAGAGTATATTGGTTTTCAGACAGTAATATAGGCAATATAAGCATTGTTTCACTAACACATCAACATACCTGACCTTTTTTGGTGACAATACCTGATCATCATTTCTGAATGTTTCTTCCTCTAATGCTACGTAAACTTTGTCCTCCACATTATCATCGATTGGGGAATCACTCTGGCCCTGAATTCCTTTATTGGCCAGGTCACTGGTAACAGGTGAATTGCCGAGACAATGGCATCCAGGGGGGGAGGGTCCTGCAGGATAAGGCATTGTCCATGCCTGGCATCTTGTAGAGGAATAGAGGAAGGTGTCCCGTGTATACGTACCAAAAATCACGCATGAAAAATGAAAATTGTGCAAATTATGAACCTTGCAATTGTGCGACACACTAGTACGTCGACGGGCCTAGTTGTGACAAAACGTTGCGACGTACCCATACTTCGACGGGATGCCGCAGGTTAAGCCTGGCGTGGTTTGGGTTTATTGCTCACGTAATGCCACAAAGGGATGCGTGAAGCTGATCGCTCTCATCATAAATGTCAGGACAAACTTGCCAAGTAACGGGCTCTTACGCTCCTCCTAAGGCAACACTAGATTGGACGATGATCATGGTGATATATACTGTGTATATATATATATATATATATATATATATATATATATTTTTTAGGTGAGGAAGAAGGAACCAAAGGCAATTAGCCAGCAAAACTGTTCCTTCCAAGAGAAAAACAAAATACAAGAGAGAGCCAAATTCAAGAGCCATTCATTTTGAGATTCCTGGACACACTGCGTTTGAAAGACTGGAGATCATAGGAACTGGGAAATACAGACAGAGGGAGACAGTTCCAGAGTTGACCTGTTGCATAAATGAAGGACTGGGAGTAACGGTTAACTTTTGCATTAGAGAGTTGGACAGAAAAGGGGTGAGAGTTTGCTGCTAGACGGGTGCTACGCGCCCGTCATAGAAGTGGAGGAATTCATGCAAACAGTTCAGAGGAACAGTGACCATTGAAGTAGCGATAGAAAAGAGATAAAGATGCAACACTGCGGCGAAGAGACAGAGGTTGAAAGGAGTCAGTAAGAGGGGGAGAGTTAATGAGACGAAAAGCCTTTGACTCCACCCTATTGAGAAGAGCTGTATGTGGGGAGCCTCCCCACACATGAGAGTTGTACTCCACACAGGTTCGGATAAAACCCCTGTATAGAGTCAACAATTGTGCAGGGGCAAAGAAGGAATGGAGTCGGCATAGCACACCCAATCGCTTGGAAGCAGATTTTACAAGAGATATAATATGATCTTTCCAAGACAAGTCCCGAGCAAATGAAACACCAAGCATGTTCAATGATGATGCAGGATTAAGTTGAGTATTATTAAACATAAGTGGGTATACCTGTGGAAGATTTTGTCGGGTTGATAGGTGCAAAAACTGAGTCGTTGATGCATTAAAAACAACCAGATTGTTTTTACCCCAGTCAGAGATACGAGCCAAGACAGACATTATGTGTGCCATAGCCTCATTCCTTGCCTGTTGAAGTAACTGCTGAGATGGACGTTGTGGGAATCGAATGGAAAGGTGAAGGGTGGAGTCATCAGCGTATGGGTGGATAGGGTTAGATGTACAGCTTAGAAGGTCATTGATGAATAAAAGGAAGAGAGTTGCTGATAGGACAGAGCCCTGAGGAACACCACTGTTAATAGATCTAGGAGAAGAACGATAGCCGTCTACAACAGCGGCTATAGAACAACCAGTAAGGAAGCTTGAGATGAAGGCACAGATAGAAGGATAGAAACCGTAAGAGGGCAGTTTGGAAATTAAAGATTTATGCCAGACTCGATCGAAAGCCTTTGAGATGTCAAGTGCAATGGCAAAGCTTTCGCCAAAGTCCCGAAAGGAGGATGACCAGGAGTCTAAAAGGTAGGTGAGAAGATCGCCTGTGGAGCGTCCCTGACGGAACCCATACTGACGATCAGAAAGAAGGTTGTGATAGGAAAGATGCTTTAAAATTTTTCTATTAAGAATAGACTCAAAAACTTTTGAGATACAGGATGTTAAAGCAATTGGACGATAGTTAGAGGGTTGGGAATTGTCACCCTTCTTTGGGACTGGCTGAATGAGAGCAAACTTCCAGCAAAAGGAGGAAAGGTACAAGTTGACAGACAAAGGCAAAAGAGTTTGCCTAGGCAGGGTGTAAGCACAGAACCACAGTTCTTGAGAACAACAGGAGGGACTCCATCAGGCCCATATGCCTTATTAGTACTGAGGCCAGCAATGGCAGAAAATACATCAACTGTAGAAATTTTAATGTTAGCCATGAGGAAGTCACAGGGGGGAAGTGATGGAGGAACAGCACCGGAATCATCTAAGGTGGAATTGGAGGAGAAAGTCTGAGCGAAGAGATCTGCTTTATCAGTAGAAGAAATAGCTACAGAGCCATCAGAGTAGTACAAAGGAGGGAAGGATGATGAGGTAAAGTTGTTTGAAAGGTTTTTGGCAAGGTGCCAGAAGGAGCGGGAAGAGCTCGAGTTAGAGAGTTGAAAGCATTATGTATGGATGAAACATATAGATATATATATAAAGATATATTTATATATATATATATATATACATATATTTATAGATAGATAGATATAAATATATATATATAGATGGATATATATATATATATATAGATAGATAGATATAGATATTGATATATAAACAGATAGATAGATGGATAGATAGATATAGATAGATAGATATATATATATAGATAGATAGATAGATAGATAAAGATATAGATATATTATACCGGTATGTAACAATATATATATATATATATATATATATATATATATATATATATATATATATATATATATATATATGTATATATATATATATATTGATTGATATATATATATATATATATATATATATATATATATATATTGTTATGAGGGGGGATTTGCCAGTTAGGTAGTCTCGTGCCTTCGAGACGTTTCTGGTACCGTAAGTTCCTGTACGAGTCAGAGTTGCCAGTTAGACGTTTCTGGTACCGTAAGTTCCTGTACGAGTCAGAGTTGCCAGTTAGCCTGCTGTTTGTGAGAGTAGTTATTTCGTAAGTTATGCATTAATTTAATGTGCTTTTTCTTAATAATGTTTTATTTAAATGATTGCTTGTTATTTTATGTAAATCAAGTTTGTATGGTAAATGATTTAGAGTGTTATGTAATGTGAGACAACTCTAGCATGTTTTGATGTCTAGTAGTTGGTAACTGCTGTTGCTAGGGGCTGATGGAAGACAGTATGTCCTAGAATGTTGGAGAAGTAGAAGTTTCGAGAGTAATGCGAGCTTATATAAGGATGGGGTAGAGACTGTTTTGAGTTTTCAGTCAGTTTTCAGTTCAGTTTTAGTGTAGCGCAGTGTCACCGTAGTTTGCATATTTTCGGTGCTTGTGAAAACAGTGAAGTGTTGTCAGGCATTAAGTGTAATAACAGTGAATTGTTGGCACGCATTGTGTAATAATAGTGTTGTCAACATTAAGTGTAATAGCCGTTAGTAAAGTTTGTATAGCTCCAGTGCTTGTGAGAACAGTGAGGTGAAGTTGGAAAGCATTAAGAGGAATTATTTGGAAAATAAAGACAGTGAACTTTAAGAAGCCAATGTTTATTTTTGCCTCAGCTGATCTTTGTACTGTACACCTATAGGCTGACCATAGGAAGAACAACTCACTGGGCAACTTCCTTCCTGTACTGTACTACTACTCTTGGAGCCTGTGGCAGTGTGGGACGGGGATGTAACACTGGCGTCAGAAGTATGGACTATTATTAAGGGCTGCAGTGAGGCTAACCTTCGACATGGAAGCAGGTGGTGTGCAAACATGGTCTCGAGTTGGGCAGGAGGAGGAAATGTCCCTGGCAACAACCGTGGAGCTATTACAGGGACAGAAGAAAGAACTCAATGAAAAACTAGAGGCACAGAGTGTGGAACAGAAAGAGCTCAGAAAAGAATTCAAAGAACATTTAGAAGCACAATGTGCCCAACTACAGGCAGCACAGAAAGCAGGACAGAAAGAACTCCAAGAACAATTGCAGGCACAGAACAAAGAATAGAAAGAACGATATGAACAGCTTCAGGAGGCACTACAGGAGCAACAGAGGGAATTACAGCTGAGAATGCAAGGACAGCTAGATGCTTTCATGGGGGAAATGAAGGAAGAACAGGAACAATTGAAGGAGGAGGTATACACTGAGCTACAGCAGCAGAAGTATGAGGTAAGAAATAATATGATAGAGTGCAGACAGCATGTGGACAACCAGCTGAAGATAAGTGAGGGAATAGTGGCGGAGTGCAGACAGCATCTAGATAACCAGTTGAAGCATGTAGTTGACCATGTGAAGATAATGAGTGAGAAAATTGAAGCTCTAGAGAAATATTGCACTGCTGAGCCTCAGGTTAGTGTACAGGGGGCATATGAAAGGAATGGACAGTGTATGGTGAATCTTGATGGATCCCAAGCATCTAAAGGTAGCATTACAGGGCTGAATAATCAGAATGTAGGAGATTAAAGTCCTGGCCTTAATTATGATGCCCTAGTTTTTAGGCCCCAAACCAGTGACATGCATGGCTATAATGGGGGTCCAATTAAAAAGAAACCTCAGGAATTTGATGGTAGAGTATCTTGAGAAGCTTACCGTGCACAGTTTGAGTTACTTGTGGATCAGAATGGTTGGGATGATAAGCAGAGGGCAGTGCAGCTTGCTACTAGCCTTAAGGGTGCTGCAATGGAAATTCTGGGCCAGATGTCAGTGATGGAGAGGAACAATTATCAGTCCCTTGTAGAAGTGCTGGAGTGTAGATATGGAATCATGTACCAGACTGAGGTGTACAGAGAAAGATTTTGGGGCTGTGTACGGTCTCGAGGAGAATCCCTACAGCAGCTTGCTCATGACCTGGAGAGTATGGCATACAAGGCATACCCTGAAGCAGCACCTAACCTGTTGGCTATTCTACTGAGGGACCAATTCATTGATGCTCTTGAGAGTGCAGAGTTAAAAGTGCAAGTGAAGCAGGCAAAACCAAGAAGCATGCAAGAAGCACTAGCCAGGGCTCTAGAATTTGAGTCCTATGTCAGGTCCAGTACATCCACCTTTCAGGTAGGTCGTAGTGCAGGATTCAAGGTGTGCAAAGGAAAAATTTAAGGGAAGTTGCTGGTACTGTGAAAAGCCAAGACACAGAAAAGAGGACTGCTACAAGTGGAAGAGGGAACAGGAGAAGACCGAGGGAGGCTGCTGGTTCTGCGGGAAGTCAGGGCACAAGAAGGAAGGTTGTCGCAAATTGAAGAAGGAACAAGAACAGAGCAGTGTAAGGAAATCTTCAGACGTAACAAAAGCGTGTTGGACATGTAGTGAGGTGGGACACTTCAGTTCCGAGTGTCCGAAGAAGAAAAAGGATGATAAGAAGAAGGTTGCAGAAGACCAGAAAGAAGCGGGAAACTAGTGGAGCCTGGTGTGAAGGGGCAACCACCAGCCAGCTCTTCCCAAACTAGTGGAGGCTGGTGTGAAAGGGCAACCACCAGCCAGCTCTTCCCAAACTAGTGGAGGCTGGTGTGAAGGGGCAACCACCAGCCAGCTCTTCCCAAACTAGTGGAGGCTGGTGTGAAGGGGCAACCACCAGCCAGGTCTTCCCAAGTAGCCCCACCACTGAGAAAATGCAAGAGGACGGCAATCGATAGTGTGCGAATAGACGGAAGGATAGATGGAAAGAAGTGTTCCCTGGTGGTTGATTCAGCCACAGAGCAGACTTTTGTGAGCCCTTATGTGTTACATCACCGGTATCTGCCTGAGTCATCAGAACAACTGTGTGGCGTAACTGGCTATTGTGCAGAACTGAGGGGACCCCTGGATGTCTGGATTGAAGTGGCAGGGCAAGAGACTACTCTACCAGTCTACGTGGCCGACATGGAGGATCCTTGCCTTCTGGGTCTGGACTACCTTATGTCCATAGGATGTGAGCTGGACTTCTGCTCCATGAAAATGAAGGTTCGGGGAAGGTCGGTTCCTGTCACAGCAGTGAAACATACCAGTTCTGGTGGCGAGATGAGGGCGCTTCATACTACAGTGATATCCTCAAATTCAGAACTGTTGCTCCAGTGTAAGGTGAGTGGCTCTTTTGACAGCTGTATAGGGGTAGTGGAGACTGAGGTATGGTGCAAGACGAAGGCCGGGGTGCTGGTGGGGAGAACACTGGTGGAAACTGGTGCAGATGAAGTGCCGGTTGTGGTGGCCAATTTCTCCTGTGAGCCACAGAAGATCAACGAAGGAGAAATTGTGGGACTGTGCCAGGCTGTGGACCGTGGGTGGCATCGGAGGAAGGCCTGTAAAAGGAGCATAGTCAAAGAAGATGAGTACGTGCCAGACCACCTACAGGACCTCTTCTCAAGGAGTTGTCAATGCCTGGATGGTTCACAAGTGCTAAAGTTGAGGCAGCTGCTGACGGAATATGCTGATGTCTTTTCCACGGGGGACCTAGACCTGGGGTGCACTGATCTGGTGGAGCATAGTATAGACACCGGGGGTCACCGCCCAATTAAACAGCCAGCACGGAGGATGGCGCCAGCCCAACGGCAAGAAATGGAAAAGGTGATGGAGAATCTCCATAGTCAAGGAGTAATAGAAAAGTCCAGTAGTCCTTGGGCATCAGCAGTGGTTCTGGTGAGGAAAAAGGATGGCTCAGTAAGGTGCTGTATAGACTATTGAGCCCTGAATGAAGTGACAGTGAAGAATGCATACCCCTTGCCAAGAATTGATGACACCCTGGATGCTCTGTCAGGTGCTAAGTGGTTCTCCACCCTAGACATGAAGGCAGGATACCACCAGGTCAAGGTTGCAGAGAAGGACAAAGAGAAGACAGCCTTTTCATATGGGCGGGGTTTATGGCAGTTTAAAGTGATGCCATTTGGCCTATGCAATGCCCCAGCTATTTTTGAATGCCTCATGGACCGGGTACTTGAAGGCCTGCACTGGCAGACGGCTTTGATCTATCTGGACGATGTAATTGTGTTTGGACGGACTTTCGACCAGGAACTGGAGAGGTTGTCGGAGATGTTGAATAGAATCCATGCAGTGCACCTCAAGCAGAACCCCAAGAAATGCTACTTGTGTCAGAAGGAGGTAAAGTATCTGGGACACATTGTAGGTGAAAGTGGCGTCCGTACTGACCCAGAGAAGGGGGCAGCTGTGGAAAACTGGCCAGTTCCAACCTGTGTGAGAGAGCTATGGAGTTTCCTGGGCTTGTGCACCTACTATCGGCGTGTTGTCAAAGACTTTGCAATGATAGCTGCACCTCTTCACAAACTTTTGGGAAAAAGGCAGAAGTTTGCATGGACAGCAGAGGCTCAGAAAGCCTACGACGAACTAAAGCATGCATTGGCAAGCTCTCCAGTATTGGCGTACCCAGACCAGAATCAGCCATTTATCTTGGACTGTGACACAAGTGACCATGGTATTGGTGGAGTCCTGTCACAGAAGAAGGATGACAAGGAGTATGTGGTTGCGTATTACAGCAAGCTCAGCCCACTGGAGTGGAACTACTGTGTGACACATAAGGAGCTCTTGGCAGTGATGAAGAGCCTTGATTTCTTCCATCCCTACCTGTACAGGTCAAACTTCATCATCAGGGTGGACCATGCGGCACTCAAGTGGCTGAAAACGCTGAAGAATCCAGAAGGACAACTAGCACGCTGGCTCAGGAAGCTAGACCAGCACAATTATGAGGAGCAACACCGTCCTGGGCGGGTGCATGGCAATGCTGACAGCCTAAGTCATCGGCCTTGTGATCCAGAGTTCCGGCAGTGTAGTAAAAAGGAAGATCACAGTAAGAAATGCAGCCGTACTGCAATGACAGGGCCAGGATCAGATGAAGACCTGAAGAGGATGCAGATTTACAACCAGTGCAAAAGTGGCTGCAGCAGAGTACAGTGCAACCATCTTGGGAAGAAGTTTCCAGGTTAAGCCCTGCAACCAAGAGCTACTGGAGTCAGTGGGACCTTCTTCGCTTAAACAACAGACTACAGGAGCGTCAGTGGGAGACAGCCGATGGCCTCAACAAGTATTGGCAACTGGTGGTTCTGAAGAAGATGAGGTCCGAGATCTTGGATGAGACCCATAACCAGATCACAAGTGGGCACCTGGATGTGAAGAAAACTTTTAAGTTGGCTGCAACAGAGGTTCTACTGGATAGGCATGCATTAGGATGTTGAAGAGTGATGTTGGGCCTGTGATGTGTGCTGTGCCAAGAAGGGACCAAAGAAACGTGGTTGCACTCCTCTCCATCTGCACCAAGTGGGTGCACCAATGGAAAGAGTCGCGGTGGACATTGCTGGACCTTTGCCACTCATTGAGAGAGGAAACCGGTATATATGTGTCGCCATGGACTACTTCACAAAGTGGCCAGAAGCCTATGCTATCCCCGATCAAGAGGCTGCGACTGTTGCTCAAGTGTTGGCTGATCAGTTTTTCTGTCATTTTGGGAGGCCACAAGAGCTACATTCAGACCTGGGTAGAAACTTCGAGTCTGCTATGTTCCGTGAGTGCTGCAAGTTATTGGGGATCAAGAAGACCAGGACGACCCCACTAAGGCCACAGTCAGATGGAATGGTGGAGAAATTCAACTGGACCCTAGGACAAGAACTGGCCAAGTACTGCATAGATGGACAAACAGAATGGGACCAGAAGTTACCTGCATTGCTGATGGCATATCGGTCTGCATCCCATGAGTCTACTGGCTACACTCCTGCAAAACTGATGTTGGGCCACGAGTTACGCTTACCAGTTGACTTGTTGATGGGAAGACCACCTTGTGAAGAGCTGCCTACGGACACCTCCAGCTATGTGAAGCACCTTCAGAAAAGTCTGGCTGAGGTACGTCATCAAGTGCAAGGAGCCATCAAGTTTTCAGAAGTGATGAAGTGCAAGTATGATGCCAGGCAAGTGAAGTGAGCTTCAAGGATGGTGACCAAGTCTGGTTATACAATCCTCAGCGTAAGAAGGGACAGTCACCGAAGCTGCAGAGTCCATGGAATGGGCCTTACACTGTGTTGGACCGCCTATCAGATGTAACGTATCGGATTCGGGGAAGCAGGAAGTCTCGCCCAAAGGAGGTAAACGTGAACCATCTGTGGCAGTACCATGGGCCAGGACAGTTCAGCTGGGACGTCTCTGAGGAACTGTGTTCAACTGCAGCCGGGGATGTTGAGGAGGACCAAGGAGCTGAAGTTCAAGAGGATGGTGACAGTTCCCCAAGAGAAGAAGTGAAGCAAGAAGAGGACCAAGACCTTCCAGGAGAAGTGGACTGAGTGGAGGAGCAAGGACATCGTCAGAAGCGGCATAGAAGACCTGATAAGTTGAAGGATTATTTTGTGTATAGTTAGATGTTTCAGGATTTGCCAGTTAGGTAGTCTCGTACCTTCGAGACGTTTCTGGTTCCTTTACGAGTCAGAGTTGCCAGTTAGCCTGCTGTTTGTGAGAGTAGTTATTTCGTAAGTTATGCATTAATTTAATGTGCTTTTTCTCAATAATGTTTTATTTAAGTGATTGCTTGTTAAATTATGTAAATCAAGTTCGTATGGTAAATGATTTAGAGTGTTATGTAATGTGAGACAACTCTAGCATGTTTTGATGTCTAGTAGTTGGTAACTGTTGTTGCTAGGGGCTGATGCAAGACAGTAAGTCCAAGCATGTTGGAGAAGTAGAAGTTTCGAGGGTAATGCAAGCTTATATAAGGATGGGGTAGAGACTGTTTTGAGTTTTTAGTCGGGTTTCAGGTCAGTTTGAGTGAAGTGCAGTCATTTTGAGTTTAGTGCAGTGTCAGTGTCAGTGAAGGTTGCATATTTTTGGTACCTGTGAAAACAGTGGCAAACAGTGACAGGTTATTGAAGTTTGTATATCACTGGAACTTGAGAAGACAGTGAAGTGTATTAAGTGTAATTACTGTCAGTGAAGATTATTTTCAGTACTTGTGTAATAAGTGAAGAGTTAGCAAGCATAAAGTGTACTAACTGTGAAGTGTTGTTAAGCATTAAGTGTAACTGCAATCAGTAAAATGTGTATAGCTCCAGTGCTTGCGAGAACAGAGAAATTGAAAAGCATTAAGCGGAAATACTTGGAAAATAAAGACAGTGAACATTAAAGTGCCGGTGTTTATTTTCGCCTCAGCTGATCTTGTGTACTGCTCACCTAAAGGCTGACCCTAAGAAGAACAGCTCACTGGGCAACGTCCTTCCTGTACTGTACTACTGCTGTTGGGGCCTGTGGCAGTGTGGGGATTGGGACGTAACAATATATATATATATATATATATATATATTTATATATATATATATATATATATATATTTATTTATTTATTTATACCCACACACACACGAGGTGCTACCTAAAAGTCACCAGAATTTGAAGGCAGGGAGGAAACTGCTTGTCGTATGGTGTGTAGATGGTAAGATGGCAGTGCACGCACCCTTTGATGGTAGTCTGTTAAGTGGCGTTGTGCAGGTTGGATGTGTTCGTTGCATGTGTGGACTTTTTATTGTTGTGTTTGGGTTAGGTTGTGAATATCGTTATTTCAAGAATGAAGGATGTGAAAGAGCAACGTGTGTGCATCAAGTTTTGTGTGAAACTCCGGAAGAACACGGTGGAAACTCGTAAAATGTTAAAACAAGCATTTGGTAACAGCCTTTGGGGGTTACAGAAACCTACGACTGGTTAAAGTGTCCGGTTTTTAAATGGACGATCGTCAACAGATGATGATGCATTTTCTGGTCGCCCTTCCACCAGTTCAGTTCCTGACAATATGGCCAAAATTCGTGCACCCATCCTCGAATATTGCAGAAGGACAATCCAAGATGTTTGTGACATTGTTTGCCCATTGTATGGAACTATCAATCCATTTTGTTTGCCGACGTGAGGCCAAAACGTCCAGACAAGTGGCACACAAACAAATGGATGCTTCACCACGACAATGCACCCGCGCACACAGTCCTTGTTCTTTAGCAGTTTTTGGCATTAAAAAGCATGCCAGTTGTCCCCCACTCCCCCGTATTCAACAAATTTAACCCCCTATGATTTTTTTCTCTTACCAAAAATTAAAATCTAGCTGAAGGACTAAGATTTGACACCACTGAGGAGATCCATGAGACAATCGCAGGTCCTGAACAAGCTGATGCTCAAGGACTTACAGAACGCATTCCGATCGTTTGGGAAGCGCTGGGATCAATGTCTACATGCCCCAAGAGACAACTTTAAAGTGGACGGTGGTGATTACGACTTGACAAGCTTTTTTTTTCTTAAGTCGAATTAATGGACCGTTTGGAAGCACGTCTTGTGTGTGTGTGTGTGTGTGTGTGTGTGTGTGTGTGTGTGTGTGTGTGTGTGTGTGTGTGTGTGTGTGTGTGTGTATAGGGTGACCCAGAAAAACCTCCCACATTTCAAAGGTAAATGAAAAAATAATGGTTAAAGACAATCAAAATATTATTTGCATGCATGAAACTTCATTCAATACAGTTTTTATTCATCATGTTGTAAAGATGACATCCTCCAAGTGGTGGCCGTCATTCTCTATACACGATTGGAGGCGATTTCTGAAGGCTGCCATGGCTCAACGGGTCATGTTGGGTGGAGCAGCGGCTATCTTCTGCTGAATGGCAACCTTAAGGGCTTCAAGAGTTTGGGGTCGATGAGTATACACTCGTGATTTAAGGTAGCCCCATCGCTGTTGGCGATGTTGGCATCGTGGGACCTTATTTCTTTGAAGAGGGTGGTGTAACTATAACCGTAGCTTCAGACCGTTACATTGATATGCCCGAAAACTTTCTAAGGCCACAACTTGAACACCCTGAGCTTGAAAAACTCGATGTGTGGTTTCAGCAAGATGGAGCTACGGCACACACGGCTCGAAGATCACTGAAAGTGCTAAGAGAAATGTTTCCAGATTGGGTGATCTTGTTGCGTGGCGATGTTGGGTGGCTGGCCCGTTCCCCTGACCTTCCCTCTTGTGATTTTTTTCTGTGGGGCTACCT
Organism: Coenobita brevimanus; assembly: GCF_032717465.1. Classification (NCBI taxonomy): domain Eukaryota; kingdom Metazoa; phylum Arthropoda; class Malacostraca; order Decapoda; family Coenobitidae; genus Coenobita; species Coenobita brevimanus. The sequence continues at coordinate 23,722,151 of NC_136998.1, read as the reverse complement.
TAAATCACGCGTGTATACCCACCAACCCCAAACTCTTGAAGCCCTTAAGGTTGCTATTCAGTTGGTGATATCCGCTGTTCCACCCAACATTACCCGTCGAGCCATGGCAGCCTTCAGAAATAGCCTCTAAGCGTGTATAGACAATGACGGCCACCATTTGGAGGATGTCATCTATAAAACATGATGAATAAAAACTGTATTGAATGAAGTTTCATGTGTGGGAATAATATTTTGATTATCTTTAACCATTTTTTTTTCATTTACCTTTGAAATGTGGGAGTTTTTTCTGGGTCACCCTCTATATATATATATATATATATATACAGTATCTATCTATCTATCTAATCTATTTGCCTACCTACCTACCTACCTATCTATCTATCTATCTATATCTATCTATCTATCTATTTTTATATATTCTGCAGCATATGGAGCCTCTGTGGTACAGTGGTAGAGTGTGCGTCTCGCACGCTGGTGGAAGAGGGTTTGCCTCCCGCCAAAGTTGTAAAAACTTTGGGAAGCGTTCACTGATCCACTGGCCGCTTTGGCAGACATAATGGGTCCTATGGTTGAACCAGTGTCGCATACTAATATGCTTGCACCCAGTCGGCTTAAGGCGGGCCGATTACACTTGTTTCACAGACTGCACACACATCCAACGCCACTACAATCACACTCACCCTACATACAATCTCTACCAGACAGCCTAAGCCACTGGATAGAGATACATTGGCTATATCGTCCCTGCTTCGGTAGGGATAGGCCGGTCCTACAGTGGATCTAAAGGATATATATATATATATATATATATATATATATATATATATATACTTACGTGTGTGTGTGTGTGTGTGTGTGTGTGTGTGTGTGTGTGTGTGTGTTCATTTAAAGAAAATGGTAAAATGCTAGTTAAACAAAGGGAAACTGATCCACATTGAGTTGTGTAGGTTAAGTGGAGAGGGTTTAGAAGCAGCGATAGACAAGCAACGATAGATAGGGGTAGCGAGTAGACTGGCTGAAGGAAGTAATATGGTTGGTACTTACAGTATAGGCTTTGATACGGGTTGGGATCTGAGTACAAAAGCTGCAAGAAGGGTTCATGAAGGTGTATCAGAACCCACATCAATGTATGGGTGTGGAAAAATGGCATGAAATATATATAACCTTGTCATGAATTCGCCACATTGAGTTTTAATAAATTCATGACATTGTATCATTACGGGAATTCACGACGTATTAATGAAAAAAACAGAAAATTTCGCTCTCTAACTGGCCTGCATTTGCACTCCGTTGGGAACAATTTGTTTCAAAACATTCGTCATAGTATCAAGAGTGACAGTCTTTATGTACTGACTTTATGCTTCACTGAACAAATTATTGCGTTGTGCCCCTGCCCCTACCTTTAAAGCTAAGCCACACCTACTCTCTTAAGCCTGCTGGCATCATTGGCATGAGAAACATACGTAGTTGGTGAAGTGAAGTCACGGGAGGAGGATGTGAAGAACAGTGCCAGTGCAGTGAACACTGAAAACCCCGTCTTAGCGGCTTGATCACCCAGTCTCTCGCAGTTCTGCGATCCCCGCATCTCCCCGACGGAGTTGTTGATAGGCCATCAGTAGACATAGTAGCAGTGCGTAATGCACTGGCCTGCGAAGCAGAGCCGCCCAGTTTCTTCGCGGCCATGGCTCCATTTTCTCCACTGACCAGTATTTCCTTTCTGTTTTCTAGATTTAGTAGTTTATTTACCATGATTGATAGAGTGAACTTACTTTGCTTGGGATTCTGAATTCAATTGCTTTGAGATTCTTGTAACGTAAGAATCGATCTTGTGGTTAATGTGAGCTCGGTTAAATGTAATAATCGTGTTACATTTCTCCACATGGTTCTTACTTTAACTTGTTTGCTCTCAGTTTTGCACAAACTTTTCATATATTCATCACACTTGGCAGTTAAACCAGGTATTTCGTATTACTTCATAAATCCGTTTGCACAAGCTAGGAGTAAGAGAAAACACTGGTTTGGAATAGTATTAATAAGTTATTAACAACCTCTTTCCGAAGTCAAATATTTAATAATTGTCAGGGGGTAGAGGTCATTCTTTCTCTCAGAGGTCAGCAGTACTTATGATTCATCATTCGTGAGTGACTTCTCCACTGTGTCCTGTTGAGGAGAAAGTTTTTTAAACTTGCTAAATAAATTTGTCGTCTTAGAGAACTGGCGCCATAGAGCAGAAAGTAAAACAATGCTTTATTTCATAAGTCGATTCATTCGTGATATGTGGTAATTTTCCTTCTTCCATAAGTAGTGGAGATATATTCAATATATTCATTTCCATTTAGCAAGAAACTGGAGATCTGTAGGCCATTTTATTTAATTTGTTATTTATCTCAATATCCAAAACCCCTCATGACAACTAGCAACTTCGCTGGTGCCACCGACCCTAGCTTCAAGAGTGCTTCCCTAGTACCCATTCTTGAAACCCCATGCCTCAAGCTTCCTTCGTACAAGAAAAGCCAGCATATAGTGCCATTTATAGCTCGTTTTGAGGATATGGAGCATCTATACCAGCTGGATGAGGCAGCTAAGAGGCTCCAATTCCATAGTTTTTTTTTTGAGGGCCCCACCCTCAATAGTCTCCACAGATTTCGTGGAGACAATCTCACCTATGACACGATGAAGGCTGCATTCATCAAGATGCACAGTCTCAAAATTTATAACACCAGGACTCAGTTCATGAGGGTGCGTCTCCAAGAAAAGGAGACTGCTGTCCTCTCGTCATTTCACCACCTACTTAGATGAGTGGATAAAGAAAGACGAGACCCCTCGCACCCGAGAGGAAATAATTGACCTTATGCTGAGTACACAGGAAAGTTGTGGCCTGCTGAGCTCATTGCTCAGATAAAGATCTGTCAGATAAAGGATGCCAGCCAAATGGTTGAGAAGGCTGATGCATTCTTCACTGCATACGAATACCAGACTGTTAACCCGCCCCATCCCAGCCAATTTTTCACCACTGCCCCCGCCCCCCCCCGCCAATCCCGGAAGATTTTGGATATGTTTTTTTTTTGGCTCAAACCTCCGCTTTTGGTGAGAAACGAAGACAGATCACAAAGAAAGTGCATACCTGAGACTAGAAATGGTCAAAACAAGTAAGTCATCGCGCACCTGGTACCGTGTTCTGTAAAGTGGCTTGGGTGCTGTCCTGTGTTCGATGGTTGAGGTACATATTGGAAATCACTCAGAATTGGTAGATATTTATTAATTTGGAACAAAATAATATTTAGTACAAGAATATATTGGTTTTCACACAAAAATATAGGCGAAATAAGCATTGTTCAGTTGAGTGAGCATAACAAAATCGCCCAAATCAGTCACATATGATTCGTTATGACTGTTGTTTCAACATACATTTCATATTCTCTACTTACATAATACGTTTCCACTAACATTATACCTGTTTCCACCTTACAGAACTGTTATCACACATTTACAGGCCTTATGATTAAATTTAGCATAATATTAGCGCATATTTACTTAGTGAGCAAATCTGCTATTACTGTTGTTTCACCTTACATTCTCTTTTTTCACCCTATATAATACTTTTCCATGAACATTACACCCGTTTCCACTATATAGAACTGTTATCACATATTTACAGGCCTTACAATTATATTTAGCATCATATTGCCGCATATGTACAATGAAAGACAAAACTATCCAGTTCCGTCCAAAGATAATATACACCTGGCGAAATACAATGAATACCCAATCTCTACTATTGCGTGTTGCAAATGGTTCAATGTTTCCTATATATCTTTGTCAAACTTTGGGAAGATAGTTGTGATAGTGAGTGAATTCGCTATGACTGTTATTTCAGCTTACACTCTATTTTTCAACTTTTATAATACTTCTCCACTAACATTATAACCGTTTCCACTTTATATCATTGTTATCACATATTTACATGCCTTACTATTGAGCGTCATATTATCACATGTACAATGAAAGACAAAACTATCTTCCCAGTTTCGTCCAAAGATAATTTACATCCGGCGAAATACAATGAAAACCCAATCTCTACTACTGCGTGTTGCAAATGGTTCTGTTTTTCTACTATTTGTTCGTCAAACTTTAGGAAGATTGTTGTGTCTTTGTACGTAGTGAGTGAACTCGCTATGACTTGTTTCAACTTAACACTCTATTTTTTAACTTATATAATAATTTTCCATTAACATTACACCTGTTTCCACTTTATATAATTGTTACCTTATATTTACAGGCCTTACTATTATAATGAACGTCATATTATCGCATATGTACACACTGAGTGAACTTGCTAGGACTTGTTTCAACTTCCACTCTATTTTTCAACTTATATAATACTTTCCCACTAACATTAAACCCGGTTCCACTTTATATAATTGTTATCACATACTTACAGGCCATACTATTATACTGAGCGTCATATTATCGCATATGTACAGGCCTTACTTTTATAGTGAGCATCATATTATCGGAAGCACACACAATATCAGTAATGTAACAAGGTGTGATATTCCTTATCAGGGTGGGGAGGAGAGGGTGGTGGCGGAGGTTGGGGAAGTGGAGAGCGGCGCCCTTCCCCCCACTCGTGCTCCTTTTCCCTCTCTATTTTCCTTTTCCCTTTCCCTTCCCTTTCCTTCCTTTCCCCACATCACGGGGCTGTGGGGAGGAAGTGCGTGAACTCTGTGGGGTGAAAGACGTGCTAGGGAGCGGCTCCTTCTCTCCTGCCTGCTGCCCACGTACGCCACGTGCTCGCGCTGCTTCCCTCCCACCACCACTTTCCCTTTCACTGCTCACTCTCTCAACACCACTTTCCCTTTCACCCTTCACTCCTGCCACACCACTCGGGCCTTCCCCAGACAGCACAGAAGGACCATACTTTATTTTCCTTCTCGCCACACCTTGCCTGCATATACATACCAGAAATCACGCGCAAAATTTGAAAAATGTTCAAATGACGGACCTTGCAATTGCAAAATGTATGGATACATCGTCGGTTGTCATCATGACAAAATGTGGGAACATATCCATACGTCGTCGGGACGCTTCGGGTTAAGTAACAGCCCTGGAACAGGAAAGATACTGCCTAGTCTGGGAAGCCATCTCAGAGTGAACCCAAGCATCTAGGCAGTTCTTAGGATAATGGTCACGGTCCAGACAAATTACAGAAAAAGAACCAATAGCAGACTGTTCAACAACCTGACTGGAAGAGGTACAAGTACACGGTACCCTAACCAGCAGCAGTATCAGCTACACAATCAACAGTCGGAACAATCTCTTCTGGGACAAGCCCCAGTGTTTTGGAAGCAGGAGGCAAATGCTGCCTTCTTTCCCAAAACTAGCACAGTGGTGTCATCCCTAGCAACACAGGTGGTCAATGATCAAACTCCTTGGATGGTGAGTACGACCCCTCAAGCATCTAGTCCTCAGGGCATCACGTTCACAGATTTATGTGCTATGTAGCCTTGTCAACGGCTGGCTGCTTCCTCCACAGGCCCTCCCACAGGTTACAGTGCCTTCTTTGTTCACCCAGGGTTTGTGTGAAGTGTTTCTGTAAATGTCCTGAGAGACAATGGCTCCTCAGCTTGCTCTGTCAGGCAGTCTACTTCGCCCTGAGGAGTACACAGGTAGACAGATCCAAATTCGACTTGTTGATGGATCAGTGAGATTGTTTCCTGAGGCACATATACAGGTAACATCTTTCTACGCTGGCTTGACAGTAGCAGTTGTAATGCTAGAGCCTCTGTTTGACCATATAAGGTAACATACCAGGCATCAAAAATAGTTGGAACGTAGATGTCGCTACTCAGATTTTGGCTGCTTTGGTAACATGAGCCATGGCTAAGGCTCCAAACCATGTCACTTTGTTGACCATTGCAACATTGCAAGATCTGATTTGTAGTCAAGATGTCCAAGGACAACAGTCTGTCCTGACACTTGTCATAGTGCATAAGAAACTGGAGGGCAACATAATTAAACATTCATGGGGAGGTCAAGTCAGGTTCCTTTGTAAACAAGGAGAGTTGTACCATTAGTCAAAACACCCCAGGGTGAGATTCGACTACAGTTTGTCATTCCTGCAAAGTATTGCCAAGCAGAGTTCGAATTGGGTTATTCTTCAGCATTGGGAGGTCACCTGAATAAAAAGAAAACCCTTGGCTTGTGCGTTCCTGTGATTATCAGAGGTGTGTCCGTCCTGTGCTGTTGGAATCCATGCCCATAATCTTTGATTTGAGAGGGAGGGCAGTGGTAATGTGGGTCCAAACCTAATGTCTCACCTGTTGGTTCTGGAGGACACGTTTTGTCCCAGATTTGTACATACACATAGACTGTAGGTTAACGGGAATGGTCGAGAACTCTGCAAAGACATTCCAAAGCTGTGTTTGAAATACCTTGTGGTGCATCTCGAGATGAGGGCCTTTGTGAGGATTCATGGAGAATACATGCTATATCCACATAAATGTTCACACCCAGGTTGAGTGTTCTAAGTTAATGTGACCTGCCCGACTTTCCATAGGGTTTCTCATCTTGCAGATGGTAGTTGTAAGTGTAAAGTAGTGAGAATGTTTGAGCGCATACAAATGAATACCACTGGACAGTACTTAGACTAGGGTACATGCACAGACAGCCCAAGTTAATGGTCTCTACTCTTTCGACCTGTGATGGTTTGTGGGTCGCTAATGGCCCTGTTAGTTGAATGGCACCCACTGGGATCTTTTTAACTAACCATGGGTAGATGCTTCAGGGGGTGGATCAGCTGAAGTGAAGCATGGTCTCGCAGATACACCCACAGCAAATTGACTTAGGACCTACACACAGAATTGCTATGGGAGAGTTGTCTGTCTTTGCATTGTGTGTCCATCTCTACCAAGTGAATTTTGGGGGCAAGAAGTAACTGGCAACTACTCTGGCGTTGGCGGGAGGTGGTGAAACACTCAGCACGTCAGGGCTTGCCCAGAAGCGAGTGTGGGAGTATATGTTTCCGTCACTCCGAGCTTGCACCTCCCTCTTTATTCATATGCATTACTGTTTGCCCTGTTATTATCCTAGAGTCAAGGAGTTGTTATGCCCGGGAAGTACTGCTCAAGGGATGAGAGGGTCCATATCATTGCATGGAGGCAGGATAACGTCCCTGTCAACACGGTATGTGAACGTACTGGACATGCAAAGTTGACTGGCATGAAGATTCTTGCTGCAGCATATGGCCTGCGTACCAGAGCACAAGCATGACGGTGGAAAGAAGAAGATGACTTCCAGAGGTGCAGATATGCTTCTGATGAGGGAAGTAATCAAGAATCCTCAACTGACAGCAGCAGAATTGATGAGAATGCATCCCCAGCCGTTGTAAGACATCTCAATTTGAATTAGCCAACATGCTTGTAGGAGCTGGGTTTGCCCAGCTGCACTGTAGACAACAAACCGCTTCTCACTGACCATATGAAGAAGCAGCGCATTCAGTTTGCCAAGAGTTATGTACACTGGACATCGGATGAGTGGAGGAAAGTTATGTTGTCCGATGAAAGCACGTTTCAGTTATTCCAGGTGCGTTCTGCCAAGGTTCATCACCCTGCCTCCCATAGTCGATATGACCCTGCTTACACGGTGCCGACTGTTAAGCACCCACAATCGGTGGCGGTGTTTCTCAAGTGAAATGGGAAGGGGAGACCTCTACTTTCTTCCTAAGAACCTGATGATGAATGGTGGGCGGTACATCCAAGTTCCGAAAGATCATTTGTTAAAGTTTTTTTTTCCTATTCATGGTTGCGGCTTTTTCATGCATGATTCAGCTTCATGTCACAAATCAAGAACGGTGACAAAATGGCTTCAGGATAATCAGATTGTCGTCCTCGACTGGCCTGGCAACAGTCCAGATCTAAATCCGATAGAAGACTGCTTGGTAAAGATGAAGAAAATCATGGCAGAGAAGAAGACAACCAATCTGGACAATCTCAAGACTGAACTGACAAATGTTTGGTGCAAAGAAATGTCCTTAGATTACTTTATAGACCTTAGTAATTCCATACCAAAACGCATCCAACTGGTCCTGAAAAACAAGGGAAACATTTCATATTAATGAATGGCATGTCATGAACAAACATTGTGATATACTATGAAATCTTTGTTTTTTAATACCTTGTGGGGGGAGGTCCTAAGTCAATTTGTGGTAGCTGTAAGAGAAGGAGCAGGTGCCTGACTGATTGCTGTCTCCCTTGAAAGTGCCACGCGAGACTCTGGACCTCACCCCTCGTATTCACACTATGCTTTTGCATTAACCAGGAAGCAACTTGTTCTCTGGTTAATAGAGACAGGGATTAACCAGGAAATTACCAGCTGTCCTAAGCAGTTTAAGAATCCAAGGACTAGCATGTTTCCTGGTTCATAATCTACCTGATAAGAATTTAACATCGACCTTGAATGTACAAAACTTTGGCTGTCACTTGATTTTTCAGCTTGGGCGCACCATTGTACTGTGTGTATTGACTACTACGAGTGAGGCAATACAATTTAAATCAAACTGTTTACACATATGACACTAGTGATTCTCCACCTTGATTTATTTCACAGTTATAGTGATGGACAGAGTAGTTTTTCTATGCAGGTGCAGCTGGCGGGTGTTGCAGTGCTGCTACGTGACCTTCATCATGTTCATTGTTGCCACTTGAGCGCTGCGGGCTTCTATTCTCCACCCTCTACTCAGCACATCTTTATTGTATTGTATCATATATCATTTTACACATAGGTCCAGTTACACACACAACTGTCACACCTACACTGTGTATTACTGACACCATGCTACAAGACAATTGTTAAAGTAAATGTAGCTAACTTTCACTCAGTTTGACCTGAGTACAGGATATTTCACCTTTGTTACGGAGTTTTGTTTCCTTCAAGCTTGCTTCTATTAACGTAAAAACAATCATTGACGACAGTGATCTCCTGCAGCAGGATAGTACACACACCACAGTGTAAATCTCGTGTGACTGAGTCAGGATGTACAGTACATATTTATATCTCAACTTTTCAGAGAAAAATTTCATTTTGATAGGGCTTAATGTCATGAATTTACCATGTGTTTTAATACAGATTCATGAAATTGTATTACTATGGGAACTCATGATACATTATTGAAAACCAAGAAAGATTCGCTCTCTTACCGGTTATCCCATATTTGCATTCAGTTGGGAACAGTTTTTTTCAAAACATTTGTCATTGCATCATGAATGACAGTCTTTATGCACTGATGTAGTGCTTCACTAAACCAATTATTGAGTACTGCCCTTGTCTCTATAGCCGTTAAAGCTAAGCCACGCCCATTTTCACACGAGCCTGCTGGTATGAGAAACATAGTTGGTGAAGTGCTGCCATGGGTGCAGGATCTCAAGAACAGTGCAGGAGCAGTGAACACTGAAAACCGCATCTTACCTTGATCACCCAGTCTCTAGCAGTTCTAGGACCCCCGAATCTTCCCATTAAATTCCTGATAGGCAAGCAGTAGACATAGCAGCAGTCCGTAGTGCAGTGGCCTGCGAAGCAGAGCCGCCCAGTCTCTTTGCAGCCACTTTTTTTTTTCTTCACTGACCAGTATTTTCTTTCTGTCTTCTAGATTTAAGAGTATTAGCTAGCATGATTGAGTGAATTCACTTTGCCTGAGATTCAGAATTTGATTGCTTTGAGATTCTTGTAACGTAAGAATTGATCTTGATGCGATTAATAAAGTTGCAGTTCTTCTCTGATCTCGATTAAAGGTAATAATCGTGTTTCGTTTCTTAACATTGTTCGTACTTAAATTTGTTTGCTCCCAGTTTGCACAAAGTTTTATATATTAATCACAGCTGGTAGTTAAACCATTTCTTTCGTATTAATTCATAAATCAGTTTGCACAAGCTAGGAGTTAGTGAACCAAGGACTTGGAATAGTATTATTAAGTTATTAACGACATTTTAATATATATATATATATATATATATATATATATATATATATATATATATATATATATATATATATATATATACTGTCAGGGGGCATGGGTAATGCTTTCCTTCACAGGCCAGAAGTACACTGGTTCAGCATTCGTGAGTGATTATTCTCCTCTGTGTACTGTTGAAGAGAAAGTTTATAAAGTAACTCTATAAATTTCTCGTCTTAGAGAACTGGCGCAGTAAACCAGAATAAAGTAAAACAGCACTTTATTTCATAAATCGATTCCTTTGTGATATGTGGAGATTTTCACATAAGTACTAGACATATATTCAATATATTCTTTTCCTTTTAGCAACAGACTTCCGATCTGTAGGCCATTAATTTCATTAAACTGGGTATTTATCTTAATATCTTGAACCCCCCGTGACACAGAAAACAATTGTTAGGGACTGTATATGGGCTACGTATGATAATCAGAATAAGAAACTTAGATTCATAGCTGATATGGTGTAAGAAAATCTGTTGAATAATGGGAAGAAGACAGTGTGCTCCAGTGCTGTATTCATGGAGAGAATGCATGTAAGATCACGAAAAGGGTGTGCAAGTGGCATGTGAGTGAGTTTGAAGGTTGGAAAATGAGTGGTTTTGTCAGGAAGAAGGTAGTGGTATAATGAGTGCCTGTACTAATCAATGAGGTGGAGAAACTGACGAAACAACAACAACAAAATGTGGCAAAAGACAGATATGGTTGGCTGGACCATGTACAGAGATAAGTATGACAAGAATTGAACCTCCATTTTAGCCTAAGGGAGAGTGGGGCACAATGGGACAAGAAAATAATTATGACACTATAAATAATTTATTTGAATAGGTATTAGAGATGTGAAACACGGAAAAGAACTATCAACATTTAGCATCAATAAGCATATGCAAAAGAAACGATCAACTTGTCTGAAAAAGATGTGATCTGCAAAACAATAAAATATATTTTTTTGTCCCACTGTGCCCCAGGTGGGGGGGTACAGTGGGACAAGAACTGGGACACACTGGGAGATGACTAGTTCACATTTATGAAACAAAAATTGAAATCAAATTTAAGGTATGCATCTTTGTCTTTTTGTTGCACCACACGTGTTAGGCTTGGGGAGGATGATCTTAATGCCACTGAGCCTGATATAAGCAATATCCTGAACCTGTGGAAAGAAAAACTCCAGCGATTGTCACTTTCTCCACAGATACGAAACTTCGTAGTCCCCTTCATTATCTCTTTCCTTTGTTACAAGGCCCAAAAAATATTCCTTAATTGTAGTATCAAACTCAGCCAAAATGTAATCATTTACTTTCAATTCAGGAAACTCCTGATCGTCTTTGTTCATCTCTTCGTCAAAGTCGTCAGATGTATGATCTGACAACCATTTCTTCCCCAGATGATGAATCCTCCTCTTCAAAAATTAATTTTGGGGGTCTTGGCTTGCTATTGGTGTTCTTCTTATAGTCTCGGTTTTGTGTAGAGTTTTGAGCTTTAGGTCTATACTAAGCAAGCCCTTCTTCACAGGAGTGTCAGTAGCAATCATACTGCGACCCTAATATGTTATAAGTCTATAATATATAATACATGACCAATATATCAATAGTGCATGATGCATAATATATATAATACACATCTCTACATCACTGTAGGGCACAGTGAGACACTGACCCACAGTGCCCCATTATAGATGTTCCATTGTGCCCCATGTGAAGTTTTACAAAACAAAGTCAGTTCTAGAAAAATCAGGAAAGCACATACAGGAACATCCCAGTTATTTGCACATTTAGTTGTTATACTTGGGTAAATATTATATAAACATTTTGTGCTATACATATGATAAGAGATACTTCCATACAGCAAAATAATTGCTTTCGTCTGTTGATAAAACAAGGGCCTCCAGCACAGAGGACCTGGAGCAGCAAAATCTCCCTCAACAACGTTAGAAGAAGCATTGGCCTGAGAGTGGTGTTTGGTACAAGTTCCCACAGCCAGGATTCCCAGATACCTCTAGAATCAGTGTTGTCCCACAGTGCCCCATGTCCCAGTGTGTCCAACCCTCCCCTACCAGTCTTAGGCATGGTCTATCCCTCAACCGCATTTCGAAACGTAAGTTTACGTGAATAATTAAGCCTGGAAGATGAAGACAATAATTATGAAGGCTGAAGCAATGAGTAAATAGACGTGTGACCCTTTCCCTGGCCATTAGTTTGGTAGGTCACCAGCCTCTTTACTACTTCCTTCCTGTTTATGGAGACCCCCTCCCACCATTATTAGTGTAAAGAGGGTTAGGATTAATTCTCTCTCTCTCTCTCTCTCTCTCTCTCTCTCTCTCTCTCTCTCTCTCTCTCTCTCTCTCTCTAACACACACACACACACACACACACACACACACACACACACACACACACACACACACACCACTTTTATTTTTTATGCTTTCACCTCTGTTCATGAACCTGTACCCTGAGGCCATCAATCCCATTATATACCACAAACCATTTAAATGCCACCAGTTCCAGGCTAATACCCACCTACCATATTAAGTACGTGCAACGGCTGTTTCATTCCTCAATGATGCATTGAAATTACGTGAACCTTTTATATTTCTATAGGTTTAATGGTATACAAGTAAAGTCTCTTGAACGAAATACAAATCCTTAAGCTGGTCCCTGCCCCAACCAGAAATTTAACCGGCGTCATTTGGTATAGAGTTCATCTCTCTAAATACTCGCCCGATACCTCCCCATCTATTTATCTGTACATATATCTGTTCTACATAAATCTATCATATATGTCTCTGTATGTTCGTATGTATGTATGAATCGATCTATCTACATAATATATATAAATGTGTGTGTGTGTGTGTGTATATATATATATATATATATATATAAGACTCAGTTCTTACACCTATCAACCCGTCAAAATCTTCCACGGGTATACCCACTAATGTTTAATAATATTCAGCTTAATCCTGCATCATCCTTGAACATGCTTTGGGTTTCATTTACTCGGGACTTATCTTGGAAAGATCATAATACATCTGTTGTAAAATCTGCTTCCAAGAGATTGGGTGTGCTAAGTCGACTCCGTTCTTTCTTTACCCCTGCACAATTGTTAACTCTATACAGGGGTTTTATCCGCCCCTGTGTGGAGTACAACTCTCATGTGTTGGGAGGCTCCCCACGTACAGCTCTTCTCAATAGGGTGGAGTCATAGCCTTTCGTCTCATTAACTCTCCTCCTCTTACTGACTCCCTTCAACCTCTGTCTCTTCGCCGCACTGTTGCATCTTCATCTCTTTTCTATCGCTACTTTAACCCCTAAAACGCCGCCGTCGACGGCCGATCCCCCCCCCCCTCCCCTGTGGCGGGGTTGTATCGCGGTCTGAGTACCTGTAGGAAAATATTTGCCAAAAATCAGAGATTAATCCTAGAACATTATAATTTTTATGGCCGATAGTACTTACATTCAGCTTTCTCCTGAGACAGGTGTTGAGCCTTCGTGGACTACCCAAGGACTTGTGGAGACTTGCAAAGTTGGGTAACAAAATCTTCACTTTCACACCTTCAGCAACCCGGTTTCCCCTCTACCACAGCCTCAGTCTGTCACAGTACACTTTATACTACAACGTACAGGTAGTTTGGAATCCGTATTTGTACAATAAGCACTGAAAATAAGGCTACAATCAACGGAGCGTACGGCCGACATGCAGCGCGGCGGTGGTCTTCCCGCCACAGAACAAACATTTCTCTTTTCACAGCTAAAAACACGTATACTACATTATTTTCCATCCTAGTACTTCCCAAAGGCTCGCATGTCACTATTACGGCCATAAAAATCACTGTCACTGCCAGTATTGTGAAGCGGGAATGAAAAAGACCACCGCGGCGCGATTTTATTCTGCCTTACACCAGTCACTTTATTCTCGCTCCTGTCAGCCGCTCGCACTTCATTTCTATCGGTCACTTTCACTCTCGCTGTCAGTTTAGTGCCTAATTCATCAGTGTCACTGTCATTACTTATAAAAATAATATTTTCTACACACCAAACTGTCACTGTCATAACATAGAATAGGAAAATATGCTTTCAACTTCCTACACTGGAGTGACTGTCACTCTCAATACTTATATTATTACTATGTACAATAATTTACACTGAAATCACTGTCACTGTCAGTGCTTTTACAACTACATACACTAATTTACACTCAACTGACTGTCACTGTCAGTACGTACAAGAAAACTAAACAGTAGTATCACTGTCACTCTCAGTATTATTTACATATTTTCACCTTTATTTTCAATATCTACTCAGGCTGTGGTAGTCAAAGAAACACGGGTAAGCGCACAGGGGAATCTGACACTCTTTGCACTGCAAGGAGGTGCGTCTAAAAGTTCGTTCTTGCCGGTTTGTGTGGCTGCAAACATAGCACCTCCTCAGTGCTTTCCCCCTCTTGGCAGTGCTAGGCAGTGGCTCCAGGCGGTGTCGCTGAAGGTAGTCCTGGCACTGTAGGCGGTCTGGAGGTGTCTGTGAGTGGCGCCTGGGGCCTGATGGCAGTACCTGCCCAAAACGCTGAAGCAGCTGGTAGACACAAGTCTTAGAAAACCGCCTGAGAGAGTAGTTAGCTGGCTTCCTGTTCTTGATCTTGTACAGGATGAAGGCGTTCAGCATGCACATATCCAGCGCCGGTTCCTCCTCAGGTAGTCAATCTCTCCGATCATCATATCGGACTTGTCCACTAGCCGCATATTGACGTTGTAGTCAATTACAGCATCAGGCTTCATCACAGGATCGCCAGTCCTTCTGTCGACCTTCCCTGTGGCTTGCATTTCCCCCTTGTGGACTGTGGTGAGCATATTGACGATCCTCTTGTCATGCCACCGTATCGCCAGCATCTTGTCGGATTTCTTCAGGTGCACGTCTCCCCGCTTTGATCTTTCAGCCTCGGGGAAGGCAGGGTAGTGTGCCCTATTGCTCCTGACAGTGCCACAGGATCCGACGCCGTGCTCTGAAAGGTACTTGGCGAGTTTGGGTGCTGTATAAAAATTGTCCGTATACAGGACATGGTGAGTGTAGCCTATACACTGTATATACACTGTATATGGCTAGTGAGGGAGTGATCGCCCTCTACCTAAACAGATCAAAAGCCCTCAGGAGCAGGGGGGTGGTTGCTTTCTCAGGCAGAGGAACTCCTTGAGAGTGAAATGGCTGGGAAGCATGCCGGCACGTGACTGGCTACAGTATAGCTGGGTCTTTCGGGTGTGGGCAATCAGGCAAGTTAGCTGCCTACTGCGACTGCAACACATTGGCGAGGTGTTCAGGAAGTTAGCCAAAGAAACCTTGATGGACTCTGAAAGAACAATAATGGCCCCCAGTCCCGTGCAGCCCTTAAATGGGCAGGGGGTGCTAAGAATCTCACGGTTGCCTCAATTACAATCTAATTCCTTTGTCAATGCAAAAAATACAATTAAAATTGGTAACTGGAATGTGAGAACGCTAAATCATGACGGTAAAATCGATGAGTTAGTGAAGGTTTTTCAAAATTACGGACTTGATATTTGCGCTCTGACAGAAACTAGATTAGCTGGAGTCGATAAGTTGGATTTGGAGGATGGTATACGTTTATTGATATCTGGTCGACAGGACGGAATGCATTATCAGGGAGTAGGATTGTTGCTGGGTTGTAAGGCAAATAAGGCTTTATGTGAGTGGGATCCTATAGATGAGCGATTGCTATACGCACGGTTTAAATCAAATCATGGCAACATCAGTCTGTTTGTGTGTTATGCACCTACTAATGATGCACTCGATGAAAGGAAAGACACATTTTATGAAAAGTTGCAAGAAGGAGTAGGAAGGGTACCTAGACATGATGTTTTGATCTGCGTTGGAGACTTTAATGCAGTAATGGGCAGTTCAAATGAGGGATTTGAGGCATGTATGGGTAAGATGGGAGTTGGTAGTAGGATGAGTGAAAACGGAGTGAGGTTTGGAAGCTTCTGTCTAGCAAATGACTTAGTCATCGGGGGCACACTCTTTCAGCATTGCAATATACACAAGACAACTTGGGTGTCGCCGTGTGGAAAATATAAAAATCAGATTGATCACATCGCTATCAGTAGGAGGCATAGAAGTTCTCTGCTAGATGTTCATGTTAAACGTGGAGCGGATATTGGTAGTGACCATCAACTCAGCATTGCAAAAATAAGGTTTAAACTTAAAAATCAGAAGAAGGAAAAATCTGGTGTTGGTAGATACGATATTGTTAAGCTTAGAAGGGAAGGAGAAGAAAAGGAGGAATTCAGATTAGAATGCAGAAATAGGTTTTTGGTGTTGGAAACGTTGGAAGAGGGGGAGAGAAGTGTAGATGAGATGTGGGAGGATGTGAACAAAGTTTTGCATGAGACTGCTGAATGTACGATTGGAAGGAGACATAGATTCAGGAGAAAGAAATGGATATCAGAGGAAACGTGGGATATGATAAAAAAGAGAGGTGAGGCTAAATTGAGGAGTGAGATGCAATGCGTTGATGAACGAGAGATTGAATTAGCAAGAGCTGCGTACTGGAGTTTGAATTCAGAAGTAAGAAGGTTAGCTAGGAGAGATAAAAGAAGATGTGTGGATGAAAAGGTTGCAGAGACTGAAATCCTAATAAACAAAAATGATGGACAGAGTCAAAGAATAGCATATGAATCGATTAGAGAACTGAGTGATAATGCAGGTAAACGCAAGGAAATACCAATTAGAGACAGGGAAGGAAATTTATTGACCAAAGATGGAGATATTAAAAATAGGTGGAAAGAGCATTTTGAGACAGTTCTTAATAGACCAATACCACCAGAAGAGGATATACCGTCTGCTCAGGAAGATTTAAATATAGAAACAGGAGAGTTGAGGCTTGCAGAAGTGGAGAAAGCAGTAAAACAGTTAAAGAATAATAAGGCACCAGAGGAGGATGGTTTATTTCCGGAAATGTTTAAAGTGGAGGGGGATAGATTAATAATGATCTTGACCAAGCTATTCAATAAGATATGGGTGACGGGGTTACTACCATCAGTTTGGAAGAATGGTGTAATTGTTAAAGTTCCGAAGAAGGGAGACCTGAGTGAATGTGGTAATTGGAGGGGAATCTCTTTGTCACCGATAGCTTTGAAAGTTTTCAGTAGAGTGTTGTTAAGTAGGTTGGAGCCGGTGGTTGAGGGTATTCTGAGGGATGAACAGGCTGGTAGAAAGGGACGTGGTTGCAATGATCAGATCTTTATAGTTAGGCATTTGATGCAGCAAGTTAATGAAACGAGAGTACCGTTAAGTCTTTGTTTTGTTGATTTTGAAAAGGCTTTTGATAGTGTTTCGAGAGAGTCTATGGGGAAGATCATGAGACATTATGGAATACCAGAGGAGTTTGTGAGGGTCATTATGAACATGCATGAGGACACATTTTGTAAAGTGATGGTTGATGGTTGTCTGAGTGATTCGTTTGAAGTCAAGTCCGGAGTAATTCAAGGTGGTGTTCTATCGCCTTTACTATTTATATTGGTCATTGATTACATTATGAAACGTGTTGGAACAGAAACCGGTGCAGGTATACTTTGGGGAGAGAACAGGAAACTTTTGGATTTAGATTATGCAGATGATATAGTTTTGATTTGTGATGGGCCAGAAGAGATGCAGAGAGTGTTGGACTGTTTGGTGAGTGAAGGTCGCAAGGTGGGTTTGGTTATTAATTGTGGAAAAACTGAAATAATCAATATGAATATGGAAAATGCGCAGGAATGTGTAATTGGAGGTATGGTTGTAAAGCAAGTTGATAGGTTTAAATATTTAGGTACTTATTTAGCCAAGGATGGTTCTTTGAACTTTGAATTCGAGGAAAGGTTAAAGAAGGCTAATCAGGCAATGGGAATGCTTAAAAATATTTGGAATAATAACAATTTCTCTGTGCATACAAAAATCAAACTTTATAAGGTAATGGTTAGGAGTATCTTAATTTATGGACACGAGTCTTGGTACAGCACAGTGACTATGGAAAATAAATTCTTGGTGTTTGAAAATAAAGCACTTAGAAGAATATTAGGAGTTAAGTGGTGGGAAAGGATACCAAATAGCTGAATTAGAGAAATAACGGGAGTGCAGCCGATCGATGAATATGTTAGATTCTCACGATGGAAGTGGCTAGGACATGTGTATAGGAGACAGGGAATAGTACGAGGTACACCAGGGTGGGTGGCACCTGGTAGGAGAGGTAGAGGAAGGCCAAAAGAGACGTGGGTGAGGACAATGAGACGGGAAGCTGGAGATGAGTGTTGGGGAGATCTTGAGGAGTTAGTACAAGATAGGATGTGGTGGTGTGAGTCCATCGAGGCCCTATGCATCCCCGAGGGTGCCACAGGAAATGATTGATTGATTGATTGATACAGGACATGATTCCCGCCGAAGTACTTTTCCAGAAGCACTTTCACCACAGAGCCAGAGAATCCAAGGGGGTCGATCTTGTCCAAGTCCACATTGCTGGCGGTGTAGATTACGAAGTCTAGGATGAGCCCCATCTTGCAGTCGCACAGCACGAAAAATTTTATTCCAAAGCGGTGGCGTTTGCTTGGAATATACTGCACGAACCAAAGACAGCCCCTGAACAAAACCAAGGACTCGTCGATCACTACTTTCTTGAAGGGCCGAAGGAACATCATAAACTTGTCCTTGATCATGTTCAGGATTTCCCTCACTTTCCATAGGGGGTCAGTCTGAGAAAGGCTCATCGTTGTTGGCAAAGTGAAGGTATGTCATGAGTTTCCTGAAACGATCCCGAGTCATGTACTTGTTGAAGATGGGTGTGGGGCAAAGATTGTCAGCACTCCAGTACTCCTCGAGCTTGTGCTTCCAGTTATGTGGCATCAGAAGCATCAAGCCGATGAATACAAATAGTTCCCGGATCATCACAGGAACCCATGCTGCCATCCGCGACGTGGATGGCGTTGCACCTTCACCTTCACGAACTGCAGCACATTGTCCTTCATACCTGTTCGTCTCAGTACAAATCTGCTCCATGACTTCGTCATCCAGGAAGCCCAACAGGTAGTCCAAGCATTCACCACCCTCGGGGACAGGGAAGTCAGCCTGGATCCCACACCCAGTGGACTCAAAGGGCAGATCCTCTGGCACAAAATCAGAGCCCTCAGACCACACAAAGGCGTCCAGAGTGCCCTGCCTAGGCTGGGAGTGGGTGGGTGCAGCGGGGGGTGAGGCAGGCCGTGTGGCAGTGGGTGAGGCAGGCAGTGAGGCAGTGGGTGAGGCAGGCGGTGTGGCAGTGGGTGAGTTAGGTCGGGCCTGTGCGGTGGTGGTGGTGGTGGGGAGAGTGGGAGAAGGTTCAAGGTCACTCACAGTAGGCTGGGTGGTGAGTTGCCTAGTGTGATAAACCTTACCACTAATTTTAGCACCAGGAGACACTTTCCTACTCATGCCAGAACGAACATGGGGTCTACAGAAACCTCTACGAATACCAGACTGCCTACTTCCCTTCCGAGGTGGTGAAGGAGACTCCGAAGACTCAGGAGAAAGCACAGCAGACGAAGATGACGAGAGAATGGGGCTGGGGGTGCGAGGCGGTATGGCGACGGCGTGACCTGAGGTTGGGGACAATGGCCTGCCTGAGGAGAACAATGGCTGGGAACCGGGGTCACCACTTCGTTTCCTCTTGGCCCCCTTGCCATACGCCACTCCCTTCTGCACTGGAGCCTTGCCTGACGAGGTGCTAGGCACAGCAATTGTCTCTTCCTGCACCTCAGACTCAGCACTCGATAAAGTGTCTGATTCAGCAAGGCTCGACAACACCGCAATGTCACTACCGTAGTCCATAGAGGCTTTCAGTAATTCTAGGCCTATAGCAGACTCACTCAGGCCCTTTCCACTCCCTAGTAAGGGTTTTGACGGGGTAGAGGTCACAAAGCCCTTTTTCAGAGGGCTTGAAGGCACTGACTTGGAAGAGCTAGAATTCGACGTGATGTCACCATGAAAGCCTGAGGTAAACTGATGCTAAACAGGGGCAAACCGCGCGAAAAAAAGCTACTGTGACAACTGGGGAAACAAGTGTTTCCAACTTGCATAATGTGCTTGCGAGAGGAAGGCGCAGATTGACATTTCTGAGCAGTCCGCGTGCTGCCATATATCACGGCGAGGGTGGCCGGGCCGCGGTGCGTGGGTGGGTAAAAAAAAAGATACTTGGCAACAACGGAGGTCAGTGGTACAAAGGTCAAGAGTGCTAATAGTAGCTAAAGGGTGGCGGTACTGATAGACAATACCAGCTTGAACCTGCTTGCCCGCAGTTATTCAAAATTAACTCGAATCGCAAACGCGACAATCCGCCGTTATGTCCTTTTCGGCGAGCGTCGCAAACGTGACGCCCCGCGTTTTAAAGGTTAATGGTCACTGCTCCTCTGAACTGTCTGCATGCATTCCTCCACCTCTACGACGGGCCGGTAGCACCCGTCTAGCAGCAAACTCTCATCCCTTTTCTGTCCAGCTCTCTAATGCAAGAGTTAACTGTTACTCCCAGTTCTTCATTTATGCAGCAGGTCAACTCTGGAACTGTCTCACTCTGTCTGTATTTCCTGCTGCCTATGATCTCCAGTCTTTCAAACGCGGTGTGTCTAGGCATCTCGAAATGAATGGATCTTGAATTTGGCTCTCTCGTGTATTTTGTTTTTCTCTTAGAGGGAACTCTTTCTGCGGGCTCATGGCCTTTGGTTCCTTCTTCCTCGCATATATATATATATATATATATATATATATATATATAAATTACACAGCACACGCGTGTGGACATTTTTTTCCTTTTTTTCTTTTTTTTTTACGCTCCTGACCGTTAATCGAACCCCAGACCTCTACACAGAAGTCAGGCTCTGATATAACTCTTTTCTCTCTCTGTATCTATCTATCTATATATATATATATATATATATATATATATATATATATATACAGTATATATATAGATAGATAGATAGATACAGAAAGAGAAAAGAGTTGCGTTGTTTGTCCTTCAGTAACGCCCAAAGCAAGGGCGAGAGACCCCCAGACCCATGTATATTCTGAATCGGGGTGACCCAAGGGTGGCGGGTACCCCTGCGGCCCAGTTTTTGGCATGGAGACTAACATGACCTCCAGTTCGGACATATCCTATGTTAGGTCATTGGTCGGAGGTCATTTGAGGTCACCAGTAATACATGCTCGAACGACTGGACCCAGCAACCCAATTTTTGGCTCAATTTCGGACACAGGCTATGTGAGGTTGACCTGCGACGTCATCTGAGGTTACCAGTCAGAGGTAATTTGAGGTCACCAATAACAGTAAGCATCAGAGAAATTACCAATATGCCGGGAATCGAACCCGGAACTCTCAGGTGAGAGCCAGGCAGCATACCACTACACCACGACCAGGTAAAAGTTAACTCACGTTGTCACAATCTTGTAACCAACGTCCCTCCGCCCCCACTGTGGGCATGAAGAGGATGAGTTAACCCCCTGGCACTCGGGCAAGTAAGCATGTGCACAGAAATACTGTGCGTTAATCTGTGAATTCTGAAATAGAAAGTTCCTGGACTTCTAGTAGTCCCTTTTCAGGAGCACATGAGGTACATGGTCTTTCTGGAGCTGAAAGAAAGATTGAACTAGAACAAAGAGGATTAGAGAGGTCGCCTTTTTGGCCCGGGCAACGCCGGGTACCCCAGCTAGTGTTTGTGTGTGTGTGTGTGTGTGTGTGTGTGTAATATATATATATATATATATATATATATATATATATATATATATATATATATATATATATATATATATACTGTATGGAGCCTCTGTGGTACAGTGGTAGAGTGTGCGTTTCATACACCGGTGGGCCAGGGTTCACACCCCGCCAGGGTAATAAACTTTGGAAGTGTTCACTCGGCCACATACTACATTGGCGGACACAAGGGGTGCTGTGGTTGAACCAGTGTCGCTTACTGTAAAGTATGCTTGCACCCAGTCGGCTTGCGCGGGCCGATTACACTTGGTTCACAGACTACACACACATCCAAAGCCACTCCAACACTACAATTACACTTACAAGCACTTCTCACCCTACATACAGTCTCTACCACACAGTCTAAGCCACTGGGTTGAGATACATTGGCTGTATCGTCCCTGCTTCGGTAGGGATAGGCCGGTCCTGCAGTGGACCTCAACGGCTGATGATGATGATGATGAATATATATATATATATATATATATATATATATATATATATATATATATATATAAACAAACATATATAACTGAATATATATATATATAAACAAACATATATAACTGAATATATGTACTATAATCAGGCCCAGACATTTGTCCTTTCGCAGCGCTTTTCACGTACCTCAGTGACAGAAAAAGGTATTGCTATGGCTCTGCAACCTTTCCACGGAGTTTCTACTTGACTAGCATCATATTCTAGTGATAATCTCTTGCTACAGCTCTGTATTCAAGATGAAGCGATGGCAAATTTGGGCCAAGCCAAAACGAATATATTTATCGTTGCTTTTAGGTGACTGCACTGAACGATTCACATTGGCGCAGCCTGAGGGGGTGGGTTAGAGGGGCCCAGGTCCCTCCATTTTCCCATTCTGCAGGAGAAAGAAGAAAGAGCAGGTAGTTGTGTTGTCTTTTATTTATACTTTTATTTAGTCATTCACTACTAATGATTGATGTCTGGGATCTTTCCTTTACTGTTTAACACTAGATACATTTTTACCATTTTAAATAATTATAAATACTGTTCAAGCAATCATATCACAAGGATAATGGCAACCAAAATTCAGCACTCCCACCTCCATAACACAATCCTGGCGACACTCCTAGTGATAAACTAAATGGGTTGTTATAGACCAGGGATGGATGGTAATCACATTAGTATATGTGCGACTACTGGTGTAGTGGGTAAAGCTGCTCTCGCCGGATGTGGTCCATACTGGTTTACATCGAGTAGGTGTTGGAGGTTTATAGCTCAGAGTATGCAGTTAATGCGCTGAGTGATTAAACCTGCTTTACTTAAGTATGGTTTAAACTTGCCATCTTTCCATTTTGAATGCTGGGTTTCAACAAGAGATTAACAATAGAATATGATCCTATTCATGAAGAAGTGGAATGCAGGGGATGGAGAGTCGCAGCATTGTATTCCTCTTCCCTTGATTTACGTAAAATAAGTTGCTAAAGGACAAAATTCTGTGTCAGATTAAGTAAAAGGACTATAGTCATCATCTTTAAATACCTGAACTGCATTCCTGATGGGGGCATGAAGAGATTTTAAAATTTTACATACGATTTTGTGTACGTATTTATATGCTTCTGTGCAGCATATATATATATATATATATATATATATATATATATATATATATATATATATATATATATATATATATATATATATATATATATATAAAATGAGCTAAGAAGATGTATGGCATATAGGTCTAATGCAACAGATACTGACACTCTTTCTTTTATACAAGCGCCTTCGTCCACAGCTCACATCATGAAATCGTTGCTAAGGACGTGATGAACAAAGCCATGGGTAGGGTGAGCTGCAATGTTTGTGGGCTATTTGGTTCGGGTATGAAAGAGGTGTGTTTTATAAGATTACTGGGCTGAGTGCATTAATGATTAATTGCAAACTGTCTCTCAGGAATAAACGTGTGAGAGACTTAAGGAAATGGACTTGGGGAACAAAGAAATAGCTGGGATGCCTTGGCATTGTGGTGGGGGAGAGGCAGGGGCATGAGAACATAAGCTGAAAATGGGTGCTACAGGCTCAGTGGTTTGTGCGCTGTTTCAGGGTGTTCACAACCACCATTACCAACGCCATCACCATCACCAACAATAACAACAAAAACAGGACGAGCTTACGTTGGTCTCGCTCGCCTTGCGTATTACAAAGCATACTGTCATTCAGGTGTAGAGCAGACCTCCTCAGGTGTAGTTATGCAGGAGGAAGTCTATAATAGATATATTAAGGAAAAAATATATACAAAGTTATAAAAATTACTTTAAGGTTAGTCATATTCAGTTTGTACTTTTAATCATGTTTATCAGCATTATCATCGTTGTGTCAGGAAAAAAATCCAGAACGATCCTATCCGCTAAAATTTCCCTCACTCTCAGACCTGAGAAACTTTTTCGCTTACTTCAGTAGCTTCTTAACTAATAAAAAAATTGGTTCCCTAGCGTCTGTTCACTTCCCTGTCTGACTGTGTGTCCCTGAGCCTCGCAGGAAGTGGGGGGTGAGTGACTGTACATTGCGGGAGAGAGAGAGAGAGAGAGAGAGAGAGATTCCTAGTCTTACATATGGGAAGGACATACAGTAATATACAAGAAAAATAAATGCATCCATAAGTATCCATTCTAGAACGTGATAAACGTCAATTATACAGTTACTGTACTTGTGATCGTCTAAATTTACATTTGTCTTTGGAGTATCGTCTTGGTGACAGTGAAGGGTCTTAAGTAACACGGAAAATCTTAATTAATGTGTTATTGTTACCGTCCCAACATTATTTGTAGCTACGGAGTGACATCTCATCGCCTAAAGGTTATTATAAACCGTTCATTACATCATCTCTGGTATAGTAAATATTACTATGTTTGTGTATGTCACCAATACCTGCTGCCGCTCAATTCTTCAGATTTTCCACAGCATTCTCATGTCTGCCACGGATACGTTCTCAGGCTTTACATCTCTTTTGCATCACAAAACTAACACATAATTATTGCACTGTTTTCCACTTATCAGTATTTCAGGGGTATCTTTCCATCCGTTCCTTAGTTCTCTTGCTTTTGTAAGATTTTTTCCATAATCATCTCACATACCTACTCACTCTTTCCACATTTATGCCTACACTGTTCTACAGTTTTCCAAGGATATTTTGATTCGGGAAAGGTCCCATTAATGCCAAACTCGGCATTAATCTTTCTCCTTCTTTCTGTTAAAAACCTCCTTTTAGTATATTCCCTCTTATCATCCCTGCAACCCACTTCTTCATACTCTTCTCCACTGCTGTACAGGCGTCCATGTTCCTCTAACTGTACTATATCTCACTCATTGCATGAAACTCTTGCAACTCTACTCGTAAAGTCATGCGAGATCATTTTGGCAGTCCACGCATGATTATAAAACTAGTATCCATTCACTCGATGTAGTGCTGCTCTCGGGTGTCTGCCCTTCCCTCTCCTCTCTCCATTCCTTCCTTCCTCTTCTGTCTTTCTTTACTTCATTCTTTCCTCTTCCTTCTGCGTATGGGTGACTCTACACTGAGTGACAAGCCTAATGGTTTTCTGTACACCAGGAAACCATTTACTACGCTGGGTGGTAACCATATAACCAAATTATGGCACCTGGTGGTTTAGTGGGTAATTACAGCACGCCAATCGGATTGAGCCAGTGAAGGTTATATCCAAGGGGTGGTTGGGGTTATTGCTCATGTAATGCCACTCAGGGATAAGTGAGGCTGGTCACTCTCATCTTAAATGTCAGAACCAAATTGCCTAGCCTCGGACTTCTACGCTTCTCATGGGGCAACGTAGAATTGGATGATGGATGGATGGATGTTGGTTATGGTGACTAAATCAACTAGAGAGAAGTCAGAGAGTGCATACCTCTGCCAATGCCATTACCATTAAAAAGGATCCGGTTCCAGATAAGCCCTCAAATTTAATAACCTTCCACAAAATGTCAATGAAATTCATAGAACTTTTGGAGATATTTTGCGGCATACTTCGGATCCGGATCAGCCCCAAAATTTAATAACTTTTTTTTTCTTGGCCCATGATCCACCCTTCCACAAAGTTTCATTAAGATTCACTGAAAACTTTTGGAGATCTTGTGCGGACAGACAGACAGACAGATAAAACTGCCATAGGCAGAGCGCTTGCTGGATGGATACCCCTGTCTTCCCCTCTCCTTCCTTCCCTCGTCCTCGCTTCTTCCCTCCTTCCTTTTCGTCCATCATCCCCCCTCTTACCTCCCTCTTCCCCCCTTTTTCCCCCCTTCTTTCTGTCCCTCTTGTCCCCCTCTTACCCCCCTTTCCCCTTCATTTCCCCTTTCTTTCACCCTCTTCACAACTTCTTCCCCCCTTTCTTCCCCTCCCCACATCCCCCCCCCCTCTTCCCAGCCTCTTCCACCCCTTTCCCCCTGTTCCCTCACCCCTCTTCCCCCCATCCCTCTTCCACCCCCTTCTTCCCGCCACCAGTCTTCCACCCCCTGTTCCCCCGCCCCTGTTCCTCTCTTGCCGGACGGATCCGATTGTGTGTTTAGTTTTCACCGGCGTGTTGGCAAGCAGTCGAGCGCTCGCCTGGTGGATGCGATTGTGTCTGCTTAGGTTTCACCAGCTTGTAGGCAGTCACTTGGCTAAATTTTTCTCGCTTCATTGCGACACACAGGATGGGTTTAGGAAGCTAAAAACTGCATTGCCAATTGCGCTAGAAGTTTCTCTTCAGTTCGTAAAAAAAAAAAAAAATCGATCTCAGAATCTGAAAATATGTGATGCCGGGGCTGGTCGGCCAGTGGGTCCCTCCGATTTGGAACCCACGGCCACAGAGGGGTTGCAGCCCCCTACCCATCTCAGGGCCTTGGACCGATTTTTGATGACAAGCAGTACGCTTCCTAGGTTTATGGATATCTTCCTTTTGATTTTTTTTTTCCAGAACGATTAGCGCAACATTGTGACCTGTAAAAAGCAAACAGAGAGACAGACAAACATACGGAAATGACCAACATACTTGCCGAATCTTTCGATTCCAGGAAGCGACAAACATTAGTGAGTACATACCCTCCTGCAGCTTCGATGGCGGAGGTAATTAAAGATCAACTACCCTTCACTGTTCTTAGTAACAGAAAAACATTGCATAGAAAACAATTATCAAGATGCTTTCCCTGAGGCATACTGAATTAAGAATACAGAATATTCTTACAATACGGAGAACTGTTATTCTAAAACAAATATTAGATTAACTATGGACTTGCTTACATTGATATTCGTATGAATAGCGTAACCATTAGCTGCTTTACAATCATCAGTGGATCACATACCCTCCTGACGTTTGGTATTATATGCATTTTTAGTCTGAAAAGAAAAAAAAAATATTTGGAATGTGCAGTGCTCATTATTTCTTTCATAATCCAAGAGAAACTAAAGTTTGTAGCCTAATTAGTTTTGAAATATATACAGTATATAGCACTTACAGCACCAACAAACAATAAGTGTCATATGAGTTCAGGATGTGTGGGCCGTCGCAAGGAACTTTTGGTTCTTTTGACTGAATATATATATATATATATATATATATATATATATATATATATATATATATATACAGATAGATAGGTATAGATATAGATATAAATATATAGAAAGATAGATAGATATAGATATAGATATAAATATATAGATAGATAGATAGATAGATATAGATATATATAGATATATCTGTGCTTTCAGGTTGTTATATTTTAAGATTCCCGAAGTAATGATATATTATTATTATTATTATTATTATTATTATTATTATTATATATCAGTAGTAGTAGCAGTAGTGGTAGCAGCACCGGAAGCAGCAGCAGTACAGTATATACTTTCTTACGGTCAGGCAAAAACCATGCCACAGCAAGGGAAAGAAATGATTGATCTTAGCCTACAAGAACATCCCACTTGAGTGAAGTAATTCATGTATCCAATGTACACTATACATATGACGAGCTAGAGAACGTCTTCCTCGGGGACGCGCAAATATACTTGGTTAAAATCTTCTCGGTTATGTAAAATATTAAATATATGTCTTTCTGCTCCTCACATTTCCTCCCACTGCCGTCCCGTCTAAAACAGCTGGGGAGAATTACATGCATGAGCTCTCTCAGAAAGTAAATGGCTGAGTAATTTCATCCTCTTCCAAATAACCACTTCACTCCAATCACATGTTTTATTCTTTGTTACTATTACCACCACATGATTTTATACATCTTTGGAGAAAGCCTCCCGATCTCGATGAGGGACATCGGTCTTTCTTAACTGTTTCACCATGACATGTCTGCCTTACGCTGAATGCAAGGAGGAGCACTCTTCGTGCGCAGACCAAATATTTGCCTTTACCCTCTGACCCTAGACTTCGGCAAGTTACCATCGAAATGTAATTATTTAGTTCTTGCCTAACTCTTAGGCTTACCATCAGCGTTGGGTCAAATCAGATCATAAGTGTTTGACTCCGTAACCCTAACCTTTGACATTTTCCTGTGGCCTATGCCCATGACGGATAAAATATCTTTATTCTTGTTTAAACGTGAACCCTTCCACAAAGCTTAGTCTTACATGGGATAAGAACTGTTCAAACTGACCTTCCCATTTGATTTTCACCCTTGACCTTAAAAGAAAGAGAAAAAAAAAAAAAGATCAACGTCTTGAATTGAACTTTTATCTTGATCTGTGACGACCTTTTACTGGGTGTTCTCGAACTAAAATCCTTTAGATGCTGCCTGACTCAACTGTTCAAATAAGCTTGGCTCAACTCAGCAAAACCGAACTGACCTTGCCCCTGTGACCTTGACCTATGATCGACTGTTTTCGAAATCGAATATGATTATTCATGCCTTATCTTCATCCCTTTCCTCAATGTTTGGTCTAAATCGGGTAAAAACTGTATAAACTAACCTTTGTCCTGTGACCTTAACCTTGTAACCTATTGTTCTAAAAGACAGGCGGTGTACTCCTTGCCAGCCCGTGACCCTTTTATCATGTTTGGGTAAAATGGGATCAGAACTATTTTAGTATTATCAGTTACACACAGGGAGTTGATTGTTGCACCAGTCGAACAGGGCAGTACTCCCAAGGTGGATGGAAAGCTGGTATCAGGGAAAGCTGGAGCCCTCATTTCAAAAGCCCAAAGGACTAGATACTTAACTTTTTCATTGTTTCAGTAACTCGGGGAGTAGGCCAGCATACTTTCCCATACATTTTCCTGCCAACGTCAAATTACATGCACAGTATACGTGACACTTCCTGTTAAAGATTTTAGCGAAAATTGTGCCTCAGCATCCAGCTTTGGAGAGTCCCCTGGGGGGAGGGGGGACCATCAATGTCCCCATCATCCACCCCTTTCCCGGTGACGACCAAGTAAGATGCTGGAACCATTGTCTGACTCACTCTATATTCATTTCTTCAACATTCATTGCTCATCCAAAAATCTTCTCTCTTTTCAGCACCACCTCTCTTCCTCTAAACCTCACCTTCTCTTCCTCACTGAGGCTCAGCTGTCGGAGGTGACGGATAGCATACCGTTCTCTGTATCCACCTGCTTTCCCTACACTCACTGCAAAGCCAAGGTTGTTGTATGTATGTATGCAACAAGATATCTTGCTCTCGTGATCCTGAACTTCATTCCTATGAATTCTCTGCACTCTGGTTTCGGCTATCCTGTCATTATCCGACTAAAAATATATGTGCTGTTTACTTATCTCAAATCCTGCCGACTACTGTATGAAAAATTCTTTGGCTGTCTTACTTCTAAGACGGAACATATTCTATTAATTTTTCCTTTCTCTGAACTCTCCATTCAAGGTTATTTAAATGTTCACCACCACCTTTGACTCTCCTCTCTATTCACTGGTCCACTTGGTGAACAAGCTTATATCATTTCTATCATTAATGACCTACAGTATCTTGTACAACATCCTACCCATATCCCCAACAGCTGTGGAGAGTGAGTTCCAACATACTTGGCCTTTTTCTTACAACTAATCCTTCTGCTAACTCTGTTAATATTTTCTCCCTACTGGGCTCCTTGAATCCACAACCTTACCAGCTTACCCTGTCCTACTACTCTGGTAAGGCGGTAGCTGTGATGCTTCAGAGCTGCTGATTGGGAAGCCCTAAAACAGCACTTCTTTGGTTCTTCCCGGAATATTGCTTCCATAGCTGAGAGCCATCTTAGTGTGCCTCTTACATTTTGGAGGTAATTTTCTCGGGCGTGGAAGCATACATTCCTTTCTCTTATTCTTTGACTAATGCAAAAAGTCTTGGTTTAATCAAGCTTGCTCTAATGGTGTTCACAGCAAAGAGATGGCCCACAACAGGTACTGGTGGCAACCCACTATGAATGTTATCTCTTTCATATGTCTGTCCGAAATCATCCTTTACTTAACTATGAATAATTTCATTCGTAGTAAATACTCTGAACTCTCCGACTCAGATTATTCCTGTTCCTTATCTCACCTTGCCAGAAACCTTTCTAACAGCTTCACTTCATCCTCCTTCCCTCTTCTCTTTCTGCTCTGATGTCTCTGTAGCTGTTCCTTCTACTGAAAAAGCAAACCTTTTTGCTCAGACTTTCCCCTCCAGTTACAGTTTAGATGATTCCAGTGTTGTTCCTTCATCTCTTCCCCCTCCTGACTTCCTCATGCTTGACATTAAAATCTCACATGATATACTTTCTCCCCCTATTGACGTCAGTACTAACAAGGCGTGGGAGCCTGATGGGGTCCCTCCTGCTCTTCTCAAGAACTGTGCTCATGTGCCAATGTAAACTCTTTTGCCTTTTGTCTGTTGACTTTGTACCCTTCATTCCTTCAGCCTTTCTCAAAGAAGGGAGACTTTTCCCAGCCCTCTAACTACTGTAGTCCATCTCCATACCAAATCAGCTGGGGGAAGGGGGATAGCCCGATGCAAAAAAGCCGATAATTCAGTAAGTCAATGCTCCCCTCCCCCCCCAAGTGGGATTTCAAGCACATAATGGAAAATAAATGAGTAAAACAGTATATCATAGCACTGAAAATGAAAACTATACCCATTTAACACTATTGTGGCCAATAATTTCATACGCTTGTTATACCGTTTCTTCAAGATTATCCCAAGCAGGTGGGAAAAACCACTGCCAGCATTGGTAACTGTGTTCTGAGTCATCCTGTACATGAGAAATGATAAAGTTTGACCTGGTAGGCCTGCATCATACGCGCCAGGTAACGGATAATATACGTTAAATGCAAAAGTATGTCTGGTAGGTTCGCACGGTTTTTCCTATTTAATGGATGGTATGCGATATGTACGATGGTTTGTCTTGGGGTCCGTCCTCAAAGTGTTCGTTAAATCCGATATCCAGTCTAGTAGGATACGATAAAGCAAGGTTTACTGTGCAGTATTGTACAGTTGCTCTAATATCCTATATCTCTAAAGTTTCGTAATCTATTCCTAACAAAAGATTTTAAAGTACCTTTACTGTCATTACCTTTCCTAACACCAATATGGGTTTTGTCAGGGATGCTTCATTACCGTTCTGAACGTCAATATGGGTTCTGCCAGAGATACTCCACTTACCATTCTGCAAGCCAATATGGGTTCTGCCAAGGATGCTCAACTTACCATCCTGAATGCCAATTTGGGTTCTGCCAGGGACACTCCACTTACCTTTCCAAACGCCAAAGTGAATTTTGGCAGGGATGCTCCACTTGTGATTTTTTCATTTTCCTTTCGAAATCCTAGTCATCTTCCTTTTGGGACTTAGAAGGAAGCTTCGCCATTACACTGGACATTTCAAAGGCTTTTGATCAAGTCTCGCATAAACCTTTAATTTTCACAGTGCCTTCTTACGGTTTCTATCCTATCCGTTTCACCATCTCTGGCTCGGTTCTAGTTCATGACTGGAATGTCACTTAGCCATACTGCAGAACTTCTGCCTATCAGAATTCTTTCATTCCCCGAACTGCATCTCTCTGGAACCCGCTTCCCCAGAGATGTTTCCCCCCAAACTTCAACCTACAGCTGTTCAAGTCTAGCCATGTTACAGATATTTTAGGAACAGAGGACACCAGTAATCTGGTGTGTATATTTTTATTACTCATTTGTTTTTCCTTCCTCTGTTCTGTTATTAAAAAAAAGATATCCGTTGTTGTAGATGGCCACTGATTTTTTCCCCAGACCTATCAATAGTGGTGCTCCTTAGGGTTCTGTCCTGTCACCAGCTCTTCTTTATATTCACCAATGAACTTCTAAGCTGTATATCTAGCTCTGCCCACTCATATCCTGATGACTCAACCATTCAACTTCCCATTCGTTTCTCCCATCGTCCATCACATTAGTTCCTTCAAAAAACACGGGACGAGGCTATGGCACACCTTATATCTGAATTGGCTCATATCTTCGATTGGAGTAAAGGTAATCTCTTTTTTTTTTTTATGCATCAAAAACTCAATTCTTATATCTTTCAACTCGTCAAAACCTACCGCAGGAATATCCTTTTATATTTGCCAATATCCAACTCAATCCTGCATCATCTCTGAACATACTTGAGGTTTCATACTCTCAGGATTTATCTTGGAAGTATCATATTACATCTTTTGTAAAATCTGCTTCCAAGAGACTATGCGCGTTAAGCCGAATCTGTGCCTTCTTTACCCCGCACAGCTGTTGATTTTATTCGCCCTTGTGTCGAGTACATCTTTCATGTGTGGGGGAGGGTGCTTCCCACAGACAGCTCTTCTCAGTAATGTGGAGATTAGTCTTTTCGTCTCATTAACTCTACCCTCTTATTGACTCCTTTCTATTTCTACCTTTTTGCTGCACTGTTGCATCTTTATCTCTTTTCTGTCGCTACTTCTGTGGTCACTTTTCTTCGGAACTGTCTGCTTTCAATCCTCCTGCATTACGGTGGGCGTGTGGTACACATCTGGCAGCAATCTCTCACCCCTTTTCTGTCCTACTGTCTAATGCAAGAGTTAACCGTTACTCTCAGTCCTTCATGTATGCAACAGGTTAACTGCTCCGTATGTATTTCCTTCTTCCTATGACCTTCAGTCTTAGACGCAACGTGTCCAGGCATCTCAAAACGAACAGATCTTGAATTTCGCTCTGTTATCTTTTTTTCCCTTGGATGGACGAATCTTCAGGCATCTTCCCAGTGGTTCTTTCTTTCTTGCATTAAAAATAAATAAATAGTTAAACGAATAAAATGGTGACCCTGATTTTTTTACTTAGTGTTCTCAGAACTAAAGCACTTGTTCATACCTTAGGTAGGAAGGATAAACTAATGGAGTATGTCATCTGCTCTAAAGGGGTTATTTATTCACAAAAATGGCGTGCTTTTAACCTCTTTCTTTAAGTTTTGTCTAAGTTGGATGAACTCTGTTAATTTTGATTTTGCGAGGTCAAATTCTGAACCTGCCCTGTAACCTTGACCTTTAATCTATTGTTATAAAAATCAGTAGGTAAGTTTGGTTTTAATGGGATAAAAACGGTTTGAGTTATTTTGTTAACACCCCTCCCATCACACAGACACCGTTCAAAGCACAACACCTGCTTTTGCTTCACAAGCGCGAATGCAAAAATCGTCTGGTGGTAGGAAGGATAAGCTACTATGATACGGAAACCGGACTGAAGAGATTACAGTATACTCGCATATATAAGCTTGGCGTCCTGGAAATGAAGTTATTCTTCAACATAAACAGGCTCCTATGACTCATTCTAAGCTGAATAAAACCGTCTGGTGTTAGTAGGAACAGAACACAAGAAATTTCTCAATAATGACAGGGACAATAAAGATCGGATCATGTTATCTTTAACTATCTCTTGCTAATTCCGAACGAGTATATTCAGTTTGATTTTTTAAATAATCTACCGAGGTTGGAAAATTGCATGAGGTTTTTTTTTTATGTGAAGAAGAAGGAACCAAAGGCCATGAGCCCGCAAAACTGTTCCTTCCAAGAGAAAAACAAAATACAAGAAACAGCCAAATTCAAGATCCATTCATTTAGAGATGCCTGGACACACTGCGTTTGAAAGACTGGAGATCATAGGAAGCAGGAAATACAGACAGAGGGAGACAGTTCCAGATTTGACCTGTTGCATAAATGAAGGACTGGGAGTAACGGTTAACTCTTGCATTAGAGAGTTGGACAGAAAAGGGGTGAGAGTTTGCTGCTAGACAGGTGTTACGCGCCCGTCGTAGAAGTGAAGGAATGCATGCAGACAGTTCAGAGGAACAGTGACCATTGAAGTAGCGATAGAAAAGAGATAAAGATGCAACATTGCGGTGAAGAGACAGAGGTTGAAGGGAGTCAGTAAGAGGGGGAGAGTTAATGAGACGAAAAGCCTTTGACTCCACCCTATTGAGAAGAGCTGTATGTGGGGAGCCTCCCCACACATGAGAGTTGTACTCCACACAGGGGCAGATAAAACCCCTGTATAGTGTCAACAATCGTGCAGGGGCAAAGAAGGAACGGAGTCGGCTTAGCACACCCAATCGCTTGGAAGCAGATTTTATAAGAGATGTAATATGATCTTTCCAAGACAAGTCCCGAGCAAATGAAACCCCAAGCATGTTCAAGGATGATGCAGGATTAAGTTGAGTATTATTAAACATAAGTGGGTATACGTGTGGAAGATTTTGTAGGGTTGATAGGTGCAAAAACTGAGTCTTTGATGCATTAAAAACAACCAGATTATTTTTACCCCAGTCAGAGATACGAGCCAAGTCAGACATTAGTTGTGCCATAGCCTCATCCCTTGCCTGTTGAAGTAACTGCTGAGATGGACGTTGTGGGAATCGAATGGAAAGGTGAAGGGTGGAGTCATCAGCGTATGAGTGGATAGGGTTAGATATACAGCTTAGAAGGACATTGATGAATAAAAGGAAGAGAGTTGCTGATACGACAGAGCCCTGAGGAACACCACTGTTAATAGATCTAGGAGATGAACGATAGCCGTCTACAACAGCGGCTATAGAACGACCAGAAAGGAAGCTAGAGATGAAGGAACAGAAAGAAGGATAGAAACCGTAAGAGGGCAGTTTGGAAATTAAAGATTTATACCAGACTCGATCGAAAGCCTTTGAGATGTCAAGTGCAATGGCAAAGCTTTTGCCAAAGTCCCGAAAGGAGGATGACCAGGAGTCTAAAAGGTAGGTGAGAGGGTCGCCTGTGGAGCGTCCCTGACGGAACCCAGACTGACGATCAGAAAGAAGGTTGTGATGGGAAAGATGCTTTAAAATTTTTCTATTAAGAATAGGCTCAAAAACTTTTGAGATACAGGATGATAAAGCAATTAGGCGATAGTTAGAGGGTTGGGAATGGTCACCCTTCTTCGGGACTGGCTGAATGAGAGCAAACTTCCAGCAAGAAGGAAAGGTACAAGTTGACAGACAAGGGTGAAAGAGTTTACCTAGGCAGGGTGTAAGCACAGAAGCACAGTTCTTGAGAACAACAGGAGGGACTCCATCAGGCCCATATGCCTTATTAGTACTGAGGCCAGCAATGGCAGAAAATACATCAGCTGAAGAAATTTTAATGTTAGCCATGAGGAAGTCTGAGGGGGGAAGTGATGGAGGAACAGCACCAGAATCGTCTAAGGTGGAATTGGAGGAGAAAGTCTGAGCGAAGAGATCTGCTTTATCAGTAGAAGAAATAGCTACAGAGCCATCAGAGTAGAAAAGAGGAGGGAAGGATGATGAGGTAAAGTTGTTAGAAAGGTTTTTGGCAAGGTGCCAGAAGGAGCGGGAAGAGTTCAAGTTGGAGAACTGAGAGCATTTTGTACGGATGAAATTATTTTTAGCAGAGCGAAGAACAGACTTAGCACGATTCAGGGCAGAAATGTATAAAAGATGTGATTCAGGGGTGGGTTGGCTCTGGTACATTTTATAGGCCCTCTCCTTGTTGCGGACAGCATTAGAACAAGCGTGATTAAACCAAGGCTTTCTTGCATTAGTCAAAGGATATGAGAAAGGAATGTATGCTTCCATGCCTGAGAGAATAACCTCCGTAATGCGCAAGGCACACCCAGATGGCTCCCGGCCATGAAAGCAATAATCATTCCAGGGAAAATCAAAGAAGTACTGCCTGAGGACCTCCCAATCCGCAGCTCCAAAGTGCCGGAGACGACGTTTTTTTGGAGGGTCCGCAGGCCATACCGGAGCGATAAGACAGGTTTAGGTGATAAGGTTATGATCGGAGGAGCCCAAAGGAGAGAAAAGATTAACAGTGTAAGCAGAAGGATTAGTTGTAAGGAAGAGATCAAGTATGTTGGAGCTCTCTCTAAGGCAGTCAGGGATATGGGTAGGGTGCTGTACAAGCTGTTCTAGGTCATTAAGGATAGAAAAGGTGTAGGCTTGTTCACCAGGTGGATCAGTGAAAGGAGAGGAGAGCCAAAGGTGGTGGTGAACATTGAAATCTCCAAGAATGGAGATTTCAGAGAAAGGAGAGATGGATAGAATGTGTTCCATCGTAGAAGTAAGATAGTCAAAGAATTTTTGATAGTCAGTACTGTAGAATTAGGGGATAAGTAAACAGCACAGATATATTTAGTCAGAGAATGACAGGAAAGCCGAAGCCAGAATGTAGGGAAATCAGAAGAATCGAGTTCAGGAACACGAGAGTAAGATAAGTTGTTGCGTATATATACACAACAGCCACCTTTGGCTTTGAAATGAGTATAGAGAAAGTAGGAGGATACAGAAATGGGTTTGCTGTCAGTTGCCTCAGACAGCTGAGTCTCAGTTAGGAAAAGAAAGTGAGGTTTAGAGAAGGAGAGATGGTGCTCAACAGAGCGAAAGATGGAGGAAAGGCCACGAATGTTGCAGAAATGAAGAAGAAGAGTGGTTCCAGGCACCTTGAGTTGTCACCGGGAGAGGCACTGCAGGTGGGGACATTTATGGCCCCCCCCCCCGGGGGACTCCGAGGCTATGTTATTCGACGCCATTATGAAAATTTTGAAAAGGAAGTGTGGTGTGTACTGTGCATGTAGTTTGGTGTTGATAGTTGGAGAAACGTGTATTGGAGAGCATGCTGGTCTACTCTCTGTTTTACTGAGACACTGAAAAAGTTCAGCAAAGGGGGATGGTCGGGACCTAGTCCCGAGGGCTGATGAAACGGGAGCTCCAGCTCTCCCTCTCATCAGCTTTCCATCCACCTTGGGAGTACTGCTCTGCTCGACTGGTGCTACAGTCTACACTAGCTACCTTTCTTATCTTATCTTGGCCCACATTTTTGTCTTTATGCAGCCTGTTTAAGATACCCAAGTGACAGAAAAAAAAAAAAAAAAAAAAACAGTGCTAAGGCTCTACATCCTTCCCGTAGCATTTTGTTGTGACTACCATCATATTCTGGTGTTAATCTTTTGTTACCACTCGACATTCACTATGGAGAAATGGCGATTCTGTGCCAAGTTAGAGTGAAAGGAGTATAACAAAGTGTGGCGTCTATTACACCACAAAGTATTGTACCTTGCATTTCATCTACACACGTGGTTTCCTTCCCTCGTGGTTTTTTCCTCATTTCACCTAAACATGTGGTTTCCTTCCCTTTTGGCTTTTTCCACACCCTGTTCTCGGAATCAGCATCATTATTGGTGCTACTGCCAATAGAATTCAATTTCTATTCCCTTCTCACCTGTAGTGGTGCCTAAACCAATCAAATTTGAATATTCAGGCGACCTAGGCTTACCGGTGATCCACCCACCTCATTAGGGGGCTTAATATCAAGCGGGCGACCTAGCTCCGGCCTTCTTTCAGCTCCCAACTTTACCAGGCTACTACCTGCCTTGCTTTCCGTCTCTCCTGGTAAAACCTGGCCACGTGGTACAACTTTACATATACGATACTCATAAACACATCAGCCCAGCACTCCTGCTTCTCACTAAATTCATTACTCATATTTGTAGCCTGTAACTATTTTATACATACAGTTGATCCACACATGCTGTACCATGTAGGGTACTATTTTGAAATCATGCAGTAACTCTGTATTGTTCCAAGTCAATAATCACTCCCCTGTCTGTTTCTTCCCACCACATTTGTGTTTATCTATCCTTACCATTTGTCTTGGTGTAGCCCCTGGTAAAATAAACCAATAACTGAAACCACCACAGTGGTGACTTCCCAGAGTGTATAGAGAACATGGAGACCTTACCACACATCTGTCTATCCCTTCCTACATTCACATACGATATTAACATGTGGTTTACAAAAGTTGATGCTGTGTGGCCTGACGATACCAGTGATGATGAAAATTCAGAGCGGTTGTCTGCACTCTTCCAACTCAAGTAGCTGCCCATGCACAGGACGTACTCCTGAAACCACCTACAGGGCAAAAGTATAAAACCCTGAAGGAGAGTTTGCTGTGGACCCTTGGCAAATCAAAGTAGGCACTGCTAATGGAGCTGGATGCAATTTGCTCCCAACAGCAGCATCCCTCGACCCTCCTTTGCCCACATTCAAGCCACTCTCACGGCTGCTGGGGCGACCCTATCAGATAGCCTCCTCCAGCATCGACTACTCCAGCTCATGCCACCAGACTTACGACTCCACCTAGCATCCCTGAGCCCTGGCACGTCCCTTGCTGAGTTCATCGAGAGGGTGGACGCTCTATACAAAACTCAACAGCATTACGCTAACCCTCCAGTAAGTGCACACACCTCTTTTCCCCCTGCCATAGCCCCCAGTGCTATCCCTAGTGAAACAGTGGTGTCAGTGAACAGTGTAGCTAACAAAAACGGTTCCATATCAGAGCTGCGTACCTTTTTAACAAATTTAACAAATAGCATAGACAAACTGGAAAGTAAAATAAGTGGCTTCACCACTCAGACCCCCAGTGTTGCAAATCATTCCCCAGCCCCTCAGTGTTCCACCAATATTCCCCCAGTGAACCGTGGTCGTAATGCTAATCCCCAAACAGCAGGGGACAATTTCGTGTTGTGTGCCTATCACAATTGCTTTGGCATGGAAGCCAGATGATGTGCATCACCCTGCATATTTACAGGAAACGCATATGGCGGGAGACAGTCCCCAGTAGTGTCTCCAGCCACACACACGAAATGCCCCATCATAATCAGCACACCCAAAGTCACGCCACGTTCCACTAAATCCAGCATAGCAGTGGGGACCTGAACAAGGCTGCGGACGCCTTGTCCCGTGGAGTTTCAGCTGTCGGACCTACACTACCCCCGCTTGACCATGCAGCCTTGGCCCGAGAGCAGGAGGACGATCAGGAACTCCAAGAATTGCTGCAGTCCACGACCTCACTTCAACTGCAACAGTTTGATCTCACTGGCACACCCCAGAAACTCTGGTATCATGCGGGACAGCACGGCCCTTTATTCTCCAACGATTCCGAAGGCAAGTCTTTAGTCATTACCACGAGATGGCATACCCAGCCATTCGTGGCATGCACAGCTTACTTAGCCGGCGAGTGGTATGGCCAGGGATGAGGTGTGACACCACTGAGTCTAAGCATGCATGGTGTGTCAGTCAGCAAAAGTGCATCACCATACCAAGACACCACTTCAGCCTCTGCCCACACCAACTCAATGTTTCCACATGGTCCACACTGACATCCTCGGCCCGCTTCCTGAATCTAGGGGTAACCGCTATATCTTAACGTGCATAGATAGAGCGACAATGTGGGTCGAGGCCAGGCCCATGCAGGACGCTACGACTGACCGTGTGGCATATCACTTCCTGACATCCTGGGTCGCTCTTTTTGTGCCCCACAGGTCATCATCACAGACCAAGGCCCCCAGTTCAAATCTCGGGCCTGGCAGGACCTAATGGACTTCCTGGGTACTAAACGCCACAGAACCTCTGCATATCACCCTCAGGCAAACGGGATGATTGAGCGCTGCCATCACCACCTGAAGGAAGCACTGAGGGCACTTCCTAACTCAGTGAATTGGGTGGTCGCACTGCCAATCATCCTCCTAAACTTGAGGGTTACGGAGAAGGAGGACATCAGGAATTCCTCAACGGAGCTAACGTACGGGGAAGACTTGAGGCTACTGAGGCAGTTCGCCCTGCAACCAGGCATGCTGGCCTTGGTTTTCCTCCCAGAGCTCCACCAGGCAATGCAGGCACTACGACCAGTCCCTCCCTATTCTCCCCAGCACCAGAAGACGTTCATCCTGCACCCCCTATCAGACGCCGAACAGATCGTTGTGAAGAGGGATCAACGCATATCACCACTCCAAACCCCATACGAAGGCCCTTATCCTGTGATCACAAACTCACACAAGACAGTCACAATATACAAACATGGGAAACAATCTGCAATCACTGCAGACAGAGTCAAACCAGCCACACCACAAACCCAGTGATGGACAACACCCCACACATCATCCCCCAACCTTGCCAACCCATCAACAACACACCCACAACCAACACCTCATATCCCAGCACCAACACCTACATGCACCACCCACACCCACTCACCCCCCCACCCCCCCCACACACACACCATCCCCTTTGTCATTTCATACCCTCCACTACCTGTCATCACCACACCCTTACTCAGGTGTCATGCAGACCAGCAAACCTCTACCACTGATGCAAACACTCCCTCACCACCACCCACACTACCGTCAACAAACCCGACCTCCAGCACTAACCCTTCTACCACTAACCCACCCTCTCCGTCAACCTCGCACGATCCTACCTCTCACATTACTCTCCCCAACCCACAATCCCTCAACACGTCCTTACACCTCATCCACCCTCTCCGTCAATCCCAGCTCCCACCCCGCACCCAGTCCCTAAACCTAACCCACCCATTCCGTCAACCTCAGGTGATCCTACCCCACACTCTTCCCCACCAATCCCCACCCCTCCCCCAGTCAATACCCCTCATCCATCAACACTCATCGTTCCTGTAATCCCTTCACTAACCACAACCCTACAAACTACATCAATAACTACCACATTTACCTACACACAGTCAGGCTGTCTCAGCAAACCACAAAAATTTTACACTCAAGCATAATCTGATACCAAAATCCGCAGACACTCCAAGTCATCACACCTATGTTGCTTTTGTATGGTACAGAATTGTTTTTGTGTGTGTGCTACCTCATATAAGGTCTCAATTATAAAAGCTGGCATAACTCTCTCATTCATTCGTTCATCATAACTAAGCACTAGTCAAATCTTCGTACAGAAAGTTATGCCCGGCTATTATTGCTTAGTTTATAGTCATGCCTCCCCCCTACTTAATACGTTACTCCATCACACATAGCCATGGCATGGATTTGTCATTGGAAACTCTCCTGTCTATTACAACTACTATTTGTAATTACCGCATCAAAATCACTTTCAAATGTTCGCTCACTTTGAAAATGGTATATATATCTATGTATATATTTTTTTTTATATACCTTGTATCTTAATATTTTGTTCTCTCTCATTTTCTTCCTTTTTTGTTGCCATAAAAAGGAATGGGAGGAGGGGGAGTGCTGTGGCATATATTACACCACAAAATATTGTACCTCGCATTTCATCTGCACACGTGGTTTCCTCCCCTCGTGGTTTTTTCCTCATTTCACCCACACACGTGGTTTCCTTCCCTTTTGGCTTTTCCCACACCCTGTTCTCGGAATCAGCATCGCTACTGGTGCTGCTACCAACAGAATTCAATTTCTCTACCCTCCTCACCGGTAGTGGTGCCTAAACCAATCAGATTTGAATATTCAGGTGACCTAGGCTTACCGGTGCTCCGCCCACCTCATTAGGGGGCTTAAAACCGAGCGGGCAACCTGGCTCCGGCCTTCTTTCAGCTCCCAACTTTACCAGGCTACTACCTGCCTTGCTTTCCGTCTCTCCTGGTAAAACCTGGCCACGTGGTACAACTTTACATATACGATACTCATAAACACATCAGCCCAGCACTCCTGCTTCTCATTAAATTCATTACTCATATTTGTAGCCTGTAACTATTTTATACATACAGTTGATCCACACATGCTGTACCATGTAGGGTACTATTTTGAAATCATGCAGTAACTCTGTATTGTTCCAAGTCAATAATCACTCCCCTGTCTGTTTCTTCCCCGCACATTTGTGTTTATCTACCCTTACCATTTGCCTTGGTGTAGCCCCTAGTAAAATAAACCCATAACTTGAACACTACAAAAGTACTTCACCTGATCTAAAGGGTTTGTTCATTCATAAAGATAGCACATTTTTAACTCCTGAATCCAGCGGCCGTCATTAGTAGTGATTTTGATACCTGTAGACGATTTTATTCAGCATGGAAATAACCTTCCTGTGCAAACGGATTATGTATAACACCGGCAGCTCCAAAAATCCCTTACCAACACCAGTGCTTCTAGGGATGGCAATCATTAAAAAAAAAAAAAAAAAAAAAAAAAAAAAAATGGCTCAGGTACACAAACAGAACATTGATCCTTTCATTCCGAGAACGTTGATATTCTTTTTTTATTTTTTTTTATCCAGGTGTCATTACCTGGCACAGGAGGCGCTTTTCGAGCTAGAGGAGTTAGGTAGAGCCATCAGTAGTTTTTTTCATTACGGATATACAGTACTTTCCCCGCACTCAAAAGAGAGTTGTCATTGTACTATATATAGAACTTCAGCCACGACGATGAAAGAGATTAACTATAATCATACGGCTACAAAGACATACAACAGAAGCATACACAAACACCCTCAATTCCCTACGCAGACACACTAATAGAACATTAAGCTGTTACATACATACCTGCATGGAACATAAAGCGCCATACACGAACTGATCATTAAAACACACACACACACACATACACAAACACACACATTGTAAAAATCTTCATTTAGAACCCTCCCTTGTACTTTTCCCTAATATGACTAGCATTTGCATACACAACTACAATAATCTCATTAAAAACGCAAACGAGCAAATCAGATTAACCTGCGTAATTATAATGTATAATGGATATCAGTACAGTATAATCTGAAAGAGAAAGCAAAATAAGAACATTATAAATAAAGCAGATGTGTAGATCTTCCTGTGCATTCAGAGAAAACATGGAGCACACCCAAGCCTGCGATATGTATGCTGATTTCGTTGAAACCCTTGTACTCGCTTTCCCCTATTTCTGATCGCTTTTAATTTTTGGAAGAGGGGCTGACCCCCCATGAATTACAAGGAGGGTCATGCTCACAAAATAACGCATTGCAAATTAAGGTCTATCGTAGGCTTAACATGTAATAAAATATCAAAAGCATATATGCAACCCTTTCACAAATTCATAGTTTTTAATTTCCTGGGGGAGACTAACGCCCTAAAAATCATGGCGGGATAACTATATAGTGGAAGACCTTCCCATTAACCAAACGAACTCACCTGGGAAGTATCATTCAAATCCTGTTTCTGATAATTTTCATTAATTTTAAATAGCACTGAGGAGGCCAGTCCATTCCACATGTACTAAGATATCAAAGGTGTATCTGCCATCCCTTCACTGTTTCTGAAATTTTTT
This sequence comes from Coenobita brevimanus, assembly GCF_032717465.1. NCBI lineage: Eukaryota > Metazoa > Arthropoda > Malacostraca > Decapoda > Coenobitidae > Coenobita > Coenobita brevimanus. The sequence goes on along the minus strand of NC_136998.1, from coordinate 23,678,865 downwards.
TATTTTTGTTAGTGGGCTGACCTCCCTTGAAATAACGGTTGGAAAACTCAGTATAGTGGATGGCCGTTGGAGGAACTGGATGAGCTCAAATGTGAAGTTTAATCACAGCTTTCTTCAATTTCTGATCAGTTATATTTCTGGTAGGGGCCTGACCCGCCCAAGAATCATGGGGAGGGTGGGAGTCATGCTTCCCATTGATCGATGATTAGTTTATTCTTGTGCATCTAGAGAGAACATGGAAACTGCATGCCTAATACTGCGATATGTACCCTGGTTTCGTTGAAATCCATGTGCTCATTTTCCTCTATTTCTAGGGGGGACTGACTCTTCCAAGAATCACTGGGGATTCCCGCTGTCCAAATATCGTATATTGAATAGGAGTCCGTTGTAGAACATGTACTTAGATATCAAAACCATGTCTGCCCTCCTTTCACTATTTCTAAGTTTTAAATTAGGTGAGGGAGGTCGACCTTTCGAAAAGTCAGGGTTGGAAAACTGAGTACTGTATAGTGGAAACCCTGCACAGTAACCAAACGAGCTCACTTGACAGTTTCGTTCAAATATTTCCACCATTTCTGATTGTTTTTATATTTGCGCATGGGATGACCCCCCCAAGAATCATGGGGAAGAGGTTCACGCTCCCCAAATGTCGCCTCCTAGATGAGATTCCATTGTACGGCATGTACTAAGATATCAGTCTTATCTGCCCTACTTCATCTATTTTGTATCTTTCATGAATTTCAGAGGAGGGTTAACCCCCCTTAAAATAATGAATTCTTTAATGTAGTGGAGGACATTATCAAGTAACCATCCGAACTGACCTGATTATGTCATTTCAAATCCATCAACTCAACATTGTTTCTGATCATTTTTAAATTTTTGGAAAGGGGGCCAACCCACTAGCAATCATTGGGGGGGTCACGATCCCCAAATATCGTGTTACGGATAGGTGTCGATTGTACAATATATACTTCGATATCAATGCCCCATCTGCCCTCATTTCATTATCTCAGAGAATTTTTGATTTTGTTGGGGGGGGGGGCTGGTCCCCCAAAAAATCATGGTTGGAAAATATAATGTAGTGGAACACCTTTCCTGGAACCCGACGAATTCACCTGGGAAATTTCATTCCGATCCATCAAATACCCTAGAAGGAGTTAAAGCACACACACACACACACACACACACACACACACACACACACAGCCTGAGTACAGCTTCACGGTATTGGGCGCTTTGCCGAAAACGGTACCATCTTGTTTCGCGGGATTGTTAATCATCATATTTAATTACGGTAACTCACGTTGAACTTAAATGTCCAAGTACGTGTTGAAAAAATGAAATAATATTAAGTTATTGAATGCATCCTAATTCTATCTATCTATCTATTGCCAGACGCCTCAATCCCGTTTGGGGTGGCCACAAACAAATCGCCTCCACGTCACCCTGTCCCCCGCCATTTCACTGCCCTGCTCCCAACTCATACCCCCCTCTCTCATATATCTCTCGATCCCATCCCTACACCTCATCCTCGGCCTCCCCCTTCCTCTTCCCCCCTCCACCTCACTAACATACACTCTCTTCGTCAGTCTTTCACCCTCCATCCTCTCCACATGGCTAAACCACCTCAGTGTGTTCCTCATAACGCTTCCTATCACGTCCACATCCACACCACAACGCTCCTTTATATCCTCATTCGTCAGCCTGTCTCTCCATGTGACTCCATAGGCTCCTCTTAAATGACTCATTTCCACTGCTCTCACTCTTAACTTGTGTCCTTCCAACAATGTCCAAGCTTCACTTCCATACGTTAGAGTTGGTATCACAATACGTTCATGTAGTAACTTTTTCACTTCCATGCTCACTTCCCTGTTTCTTATCACTGCTTTCAAAGAACCAGCAACCTTTCTTCCCTGCTGTACCCTTTCAAGCACTTCACCCTCCAAACCTCCATCCTTACTCATCACACTACCCAAGTACTTAAAAGTACTCACATTTTCCAATTCCTCACCATCCAACCTCGCTGTTCATTCACTGACTTCACCTCTCTCAAAGACCATCACTTCACTCTTCCCTACATTCACCTTTAGATTCCGTTCTTACACACTCTCCCAAACTCATCCACCAAGCCTTGCAGCTCCCCTTCGTCTTCACTCAACCACACAGTATCATCCGCAAACAACAGTAAAAAAAATGACTTGGTTTTTTTTTATGTAGGATAAAATACAAAAGAATAAACAGTTACGAAACACACGCAGGTTCTGAGTAAAATGTGTAGGCTGCTATTGTTCCTTTTGTTAGGTTTACAAGTTATGTTAGTAATGTAGATTTAAATCAGTATTATTTAAAGTAATTTTCAAAGAGAAAAGCATAACCTGCTGGTTATGAACTGAATCATAAACGAGTTGCTGCAGTAATGGACATCTTATCAATCCTACGATGCAGAATTTCAGAAAACCGCCCCATAATATTGCGCATCAATGCCTTAGCTCCTGCTAGGCTGTATGATGAATCTGAATGAAAATATCTGATGAATTTGGTTACCACGAAGGTCTTCCACTATACACAATTTTCCAACAATGATTTTTAGGGGGAATCAACCCGTTCACTGAATAAATTTAAATATTCCCAGAAACAGTGAGAGAATAGTAGATATGATTTTGATATTTTAGTACGTGTTTTACAATGGACTCTAATCCATAATGCGATACTTGGGGAGCGTGACCCTCCCCCCCCCCCCACCAGTGATTCTTGGGTAGTCAACCCCCCTCCAAAATATTAAAACGATAAAAAATAAGGGAAAGTGAGCACATGGATATCAACGAAACTTTTCCGATCAGTTTGTCTGGTTCCTTGATAATGTCTCCCACTATATAAGATTTTCCACCATTATTTTTAGGAGAGGATACCCGCCCTTCAAAACTTGTATATGATACAAGATAGAGGAAGGAGGGCAGATATCGCTTTGATCTTAGTACACGGTGTAGAATGGGCTTCCGTCGACTAAGTACAACTACTATTACTGCTGCTGCAGCTACCACTACTACTACAACTCACTGGGTGTATCATGGGATGTCGCCCCTTCACATATACCACAACTGCGATCATGTGGGTTTTACATCGAAGTACTAGACACCTTTATGACACAGTAAAACGGTACTGTTCTGTAATTCTTTCAAACTGGCATGCATTTTGCAGGGTTGAGTATGCAGTTTCCATGTTTTCTCGGAATGCACAGGGAAACACTGCATATCAGCTTCATTAATGACTGTCATTATGAAAAATATAATAGTTAATGTACGCGAGAAAAATACTACTGTAAAGGAGAGTTATCAGTAACTACTAAAAAATGGTTCAAATAAGTATTATTTATCAGTGGCCTACACATCAGCAACCACACCCTCCTCGTCCATCCATCTGTCATTTGTCACTTCATCTTGCAAGATATTATGTCTGTCTACCTATCACCTTCATTGCTTATGATGAGTCTCTAAGGAAGAGTTAACCTTAGTATGATGAAATATACCGTAAAACTAATTTCATAGTCCAGTTCCAAACAAAGTTATTTTCTCCAAGATAGAGCACATGAATACTTGCCCAAAGCTTAGTAATAATAAATATTTAAATAAAAGAAATGGTAATTCATCTCGTCAGCACACAAAAAGATCATTACTGTGTGGTATTTCGTTGCTGAAAACGGACCAAACCCATTCCGACATCTGTACAACAAAGACGTGACTGAAAGGTTGGTTGCTAAGCGTTCTGCGGGCGAAGCTGGATTTCATGGTCTTGCAAACCTGCAGGTGACCACATGGGTTGAGAATAGAGTTTTGAGGATTCGTTATCAAATACCACACAGTACGGAGGTACATAGGGCTTTGTATGATACTGACCAATAACGTTGAGATGCACGAGGAGCGACATCTTGGGCTCGGTGGACACCTGGCACTCGTAGGTGCCGCCATCTCGCGCCTGCACGGACTTAATGACCAGCGTCCAGGTGTGGGTGTCGGAGATGAAGTGGACGCTCACCCGTGCGTCGCTCACGAACGTGTAACGGTTCACAGTCAGGATGTCCGCGTCCCTCTGCCGCACCCACGACACCTGCACTACACATACACAGTGTCACCCCTATGCTGCATTAGACTGTAGAGTCACTCCTATAGTCTACCACTGTACATACTATGATCACTAAATCATTTACAGTGTTACTCCTAAACTCCACCACTGCACATGCAGTACGCATTTTCATCCCTACATACCACCAATACGCATACAATGTGACTCTAGCACACCACCACTATACACACATTGTCGCCCCTACTTTTCAATACACCTATAAAATCACACACACACACACACACACACACACACACACATGCGGCATCGTCGGAGGTAGACGTCTGTTACCGGCGCTCCATACCAGCTCAACACGGCCAGAGGCATTACCTAAATAAGTATCTTTGAATGAGTCAAGCTCTGTACCAGGTTAGACTAAATGATTTTTCATTATTAAAAGGAAAAGAAATAATAAGTTTAAATAAGACTGGTTCAAACAACAAAGAACCACGATGCGTTGAGTCAGCTGGGTTTGTTTATACTACAGCAACACGGGGAAAGCGTGCATACTTTGTAAGTACACACTCTGTTCATTTAGTATTACAAAATGGATCCATACTTCAGTAAAACAAATCTGGAAAAGAAAAGGGATAAAAGTAAAAAGCAAAATGATGATTTCTACCAAGAACTGGTTGAAGTGGAGACTCACAATAGACTGGTTGAACGTGTACACAAACTAGAAATGGCTTTCAAAAATGAAATTCATGAAATAAAGAAGCAAATGCACTTGCAAAAGGAAGAGATAGAAAAACTGGGAAGGGAGGCCAATAAGAAAGACACAACCATCAGTGAACTAACAGTGGAATTGAATACGCTTAAGAAGAAAGTGAGTGAAATGGGAAGTACAGTAGTTAATCACGAGAGTGTTATGGAAGAGTTAAAAAATGACACAGAGACAATTAGACAAGCAAGCAGTCTTATGGACCAGAGCAGTGATATTGAGGAGAAGATAACACAGGTGAATGAAGCTGTGCAAAGCTACAAAAATGATGTAGAAATCACGTATGCTGAAATGGCGAAAGTAAAGAAAGACTTAGAAACAAGGGTGGAGGAAAAAAACATTAAAAAGGAAGTGAAAAGAATAATCCAAAACAATCCAAAGTTAGTCAGAGATTCAGTAGAAATAAATAAATCAATAGTAATCACTGGTATAGAAGAGGAAGAAATTAAAAACAAAATCACTAGAGACAAAAAGGAGATGGCAAATGTAATGAGCTTACTGAAAGAAGTATCAGAGGAAATCTGTAGTAAAGACATAGAGGAACACAAAAGGTTAGGGAAATACGAGAAAAGCAAGACAAGACCTCTAAAGGTGACTTTCCAGAGTGTAAACACTGTGGAAGAGATACTAAAAAATGCAAATAATCTTATGGAAAAAGAGGAGTTCAAAAATGTATGGATAAAAAGATGTCTGACACAAGAGGAACTGGAATTACTGAAAGAGAAAAGGGAGGAAGCAAAAACAAAAAATGAAGGAAGATCAGAAGAGGACAAGAAGAAATTTTTTTACAAAGTAATAGGATTGCAGGTACGAAAGTGGTACACAAACAGGATGGAAGAAAAAGGAGGAAGTTAGTAGAACCATGTCATGACAAGTATATAAACAAGATGATAAAGTTGATGTACTCAAATGTGGATGGAATGGTATCTAAATTACTAGAGATGAATGATTATGTCAGAGAAAATGAACCACAAATAATATGCCTAACTGAGACAAAATTAACACCAAGGATATCCAATGACATACTAAACTTAGAGGAATACAATATATGGAGAAGAGACAGAAATTTAAAAAAAGGAGGAGGAATTATAATATTAACTATGAAAAATCTAAAAGTCAAGGAAATAAACCTAGATATACCATCACAAGTAGAACTGATTGCAGTAGAGATCGACACATCTGAAGGTAAAGTAATTGTAGCCAATTTGTATATGCCACCCAGATCAAACACATGGGAAAGAGACGAATATGAGGACCTGGCAGAGAGTACAGTTCAGAGTATAAGATCCTTGCTACATAAAATGGAAGAGAAATCGGAAAGAATTATACTAACTGGGGATTTCAATACAAATATAAATTGGAATACTCTAGATATAAATAGCCAAGAAAGCTGTTGGGACCAAAAGCTCCTGAATCTCGTACAAGAGTTTTTCTTAACGCAACATGTGAGGGAAACCACTAGAAAAAGAGGACTTGATGTACCTTCAGTGCTAGATCTAATATTTACTAGGCAAGAAAATGACATTGACAGTTTAATATATCGCCCTCCACTAGGCAAAAGCGATAATGCAGTACTAAATTATAACTTCAGGATAGCATATGACATAGTAAACAGCAATGACAGTTACAAAAAGAGACTAAACTATAAAAAGGGAAATTATCAAGACCTAAAGAAGTATTTCTTAGAAGTTGATTGGGAAAGTGAGCTTAGAGGACAAGATTTAAATGCTGTATATAAAAAATTTTGTGAATTTTATGAAATAGGAGTCCAGAAGTACATCCCACAGCACAAAGAAGCAGATAAGAAAATACAGAAATGGTTCAATACAGAATGTAAAAAATCAAAAGAAAGAAGAGATTTGTTGTGGAATAGATACAGAAGACACAATAGTGAAAGGGCGTATAATAATTACAAACAGGCAAGAAACGACTATACAAGAATAAGGAGGGAAGCCTAAAAACAATTTGAGGAGGATATAATAAATAAAAGTAGTGATCAACCAAAGCTGTTTTACAGTTATATCAGAAGCAAAACCAAAGTAAAAGATATAATACAATCCATCACGGACGAGGGAATCACTTATACACAAGAGAAAGATATTTGTGAAGCACTAAATAAGAATTTCCAATCAGTTTTTACAGAAGAAAAAAATTTTGAGAGGGAATATGTGGAACACGCATGTCCACACATACTGCCAGATATACAAATAGCAGAAAAAGTAATACAGGAGGAGTTAAGTACATTAGACAAAGGAAAAGCAAGTGGTCCTGATGAAATTTCATGTTGGGTGTTACGAGAATGTGCAAAGGAGTTAAGTAAACCATTATTTTGAATTTTCAAAAAATCCTTGAGTCAAGGGAAACTACCTGATATTTGGAAAAAAGCAAATATAGTCCCCTTATTCAAGAAAGGAAATAGACAAAATCCTCTCAACTACCGACCAGTATCACTGACCAGTGTTGTAAGCAAGGTATTAGAAAAACTTATAAGAAAAGCTTGGGTAAATCATCTAGAAGAACACAGTATGATAACAGAAAGACAGTTTGGTTTCAGAAAAGGAAAATCATGTGTTACTAATCTGTTGAGCTACTATGACAGAGTAACAAACACAATACAGGAAAGGGAAGGATGGGTGGACAGTATCTATTTAGATTTCAAGAAAGCTTTTGACACAGTACCACACCAAAGACTATTATGGAAGCTGTACCATCAAGGAGGAATTCGAGGCAAACTGTTTTGTTGGATGCAAGACTTTCTCATAAAAAGAGAAATGAGGACAGTACTAAGAGGAAACTACTCATCATGGAAAGAAGTGACTAGTGGAGTACCACAGGGTTCGGTGCTGGCACCAATCATGTTTCTAGTGTACATAAATGATATAAACAGTAACACTGGAAATGAGAGCTATCTGAATATGTTTGCAGATGATGCAAAAATACAAAGGAGAATTACTAGCACAGACTCTTGTAGGGAGCTACAAGAAGAATTAAATAAACTTCATGAATGGAGTAGTACATGGCAAATGGAATTCAATGTGGACAAGTGTCATGTAATGAAGTTTGGTAAAAGTGGAAAAAGACCTGATTGGGATTATAATTTAGGAAATAAAACCCTATACACATCAGAAAGAGAGAAAGACCTAGGTGTGATTATCAATAACAGACTATCTCCGGCTGACCACATCAGCGAGAAGGTACGGAACATGTATACACTGCTTGCAAATATGAGAATAGCATTCACATACATAAATGAAGACATGCTAAGAAGGATAATAACATCATTCATTAGACCAACCCTGGAATATGCATCAATAGTCTGGAGTCCTCATCTCAAAAAACACATAGACAAGATTGAAAAAGTTCAAAGGGCCGCTACAAGATGGATACCAAGCTTAAGGGACCTAAGCTACGAAGAAAGACTAAATAAACTGAATCTACCAACACTACAGGAGAGAAGGAAAAGAGGTGACATGATAATGCTATATAAGTGCATATCAGGAAAGGAGAAAATAGACATAAATGATTACTTAACATATGGGGAAGCATCAGCAAGAGGACACTGCAAAAAACTGCATAAGAAGAGAGGTGATAAAGACGTAAGGAAATTCAGTTTCCCAAACAGAGCAATTGATCAATGGAATGCACTACCGAATGAAATAGTGTGTGCCAAAACAATTCACAAATTTAAGGATATGTACGATAAATATGGTCTAAGACACGGGACAATACGAGCTTGACTCATTCCTGTAAAGATACAATTAGGTAAGAATTAGGTAAGGTAAGAACACACACACACACACACACACACACACACACACACACACACACACACACACACACACACACACACACACACACACACACACACGCCTTTACTTCATATGCGGTAAGCATTACGGCATGTGTAGTAGGTCGGTATTCATCTTTTCTTCTGTTTGCAGCCTTTATTCAAAGTTTTTTCCAGAATTATTTTTCAAACTCTACGCATATTAACGATCAGGAGAAGAAGCAAACTTTGTTATCCTGTAAGACACCATATTCAGTGATAAAGAATAATCGAAAACATCTCATTAAAGGCATTCATAGAGATGGCACTGTCATCATTTATCACGATTAGGAGGAAGAGAGAATGCTGATAATTTTGGGTGTTAGTGGAAGAGGCATAATTTCACTTTGAGTGTAGAAGGACATTTTAGAAATTTTGTTTGAAACAGCAGGCGAATTACTATAAGAGGCACTAAAATTATTAAGTCATTGTTTTGGGGATTACATAGGTATTGCCAGTGTCTATGGGTGACGGAGTTACAGCGAGACAGGCTTATTATTGTACAACTCTTAAACTGCTACATTTTCCCTTACCTGATTGAAATGATCTGGTACTTTTTAGGGATATACCCAGGTGTGTCCTTACCACAGAAATCCAGGATGTGAAGTGATTCAATATGTTGAGGACTAATTATATATATGGCGACAGAGTCGAATAATGAAATCATCATCATCATAAAGAACAAAAATTGAATCGAGAGGTCTCAGATAACAAAGAATCATGATGAAGAATAACTGTTATTGTCTCTAACCAGACAGATGTATCAGCTATTATATTCTTCCTATCTTAACGTATGAATTAGATACGTACTGGAGTTTAATAAGGTCATTATAAAGTAAAAAGTGTTCAAAGAGAAGAAGACTTGGTAATGCTGAAAATCACAATCAATAATAAATATATCGCACCATGGATACGGGGCATAAAGAAAAAATAAAATAAAATCACAAGTGGATGGACAGGTTACGTCTCTCGTAGTACAAATTATTTGTATATATATATATATATATATATATATATATATATATATATATATATATATATATATATATATATATAATCACCATCTTTCCATTGAACTGCCGGCATCATTCAGATTTATATCCAGGTCGTCTACCGCGTTGGCCGAGTGGTTAACATTGCAGCTACGATACTGTAAGTCCGACAGACTCAGAGTTTTAAATTCTAGTGCTAACAGCTGGGTAATAGGGAAAATGATTAACTAAAGTAACACCTATTGTAAGGCAGAGAGGTGTTTGAACCTGGATGATGCAATGGCACTGCTGGCCCTATACCTGAACAGTGGGCGAAAACTCGCCAGAGGCTTCAAAGACATAAACAACAGAGATACTGGAAGCACTGCAGCTAGGCGCCTCATGGCGCCTTTCCTTACCTCTACTATGACAACATTTGTATTGGTGGGTGAAAAAGAGATGAGTAGGAAACAGACATCGTCCATCAGTCTGACTGGGCTCTTTTAGTTGCGAGCTGAATATACTAACTAGTGCACCACCGGCTTCTCGAAATTAGACTGGATGGTGAAAGTGTCAGTGAAACAGTATTTACCGAATTTTGTCCGAGCTGCTTGACGATGCAGGGCAGGTAGGCGATGGTATCCTGGTGCACTGTGATGTTACGGGGCTGTGGGTCGCCGAAGTAGGGTCCAGTGTACAGTCCCTCCCCTGCCGCTGCTCCCACCACTGCCCACCCTGCCAACAAGTGCATTTATCAGCTGCAGTCGAGTGGGGCATTTTACATTTTATGGGAAAAGCTAGAATAGGTTATTTTAGGCTCGAATAAGCTGTTAGGGTGGGTTAGGATGTTGGGTTTTTATGTTATTATGCAGCGTTCGTTTAGTTAGATTACACTGTTTGTATTTGACTAGGTTAAATATTGGTTGGGTGGTACCAGTATGAACTTTGCAAAGCGTCACTGTCAGCCGGCATAACCATCAGAACAGAACATGAAATGACTTGTTTTGACACTACACGTACGGCCATTCACGTTGTTCATATCCACTTTATCTCAGCCAAGTAGCATCGATTCGGTTTAAATAGTCCAGTTATGTCATTTCAGATCCGGTTCGCCCTGTTTGCGTTCATTACATCCATGCAGGCCTTTTATGTTTTACTCAGACTCGGTAAGCCCAGTTCAGGGTCGTTCAGGGCTATTCAGATCCAGGCAGCTCCATTCACGATCGGAGCATCCAGTATGTCCGAATAAGATAATTTCAGGTGCAGTTATATCCGTTAATGTTGCTTAAATCCATTGTGGTTGTACTAATTCATTTTAGCTATGTTTAGGCCTAGGTGGATCAACTGAGGGGGTTTCAGACAATTTCAGTCCTTTTAGGCCACTTCAGGGCTGTAAAGATCAGTTCAGGTGAGGCCAATAAATGAGTGTGTCAACTGGCAGCCCAATCAGTGAAACGGCTTTTTAGCCTTTCGGTGCTGCACACTTTTTACTCTAACTTGACTTAAAACTGCCACCTCTCTATCTCGAATGCCGAGTAATAACAAGATGTTAACACAAAGAATATGATGCTAGTTACGAATAAGTGTTATGAAATAGATGTAGAGGTGTAGTATTGTCTTACACTGCTACTGGCTGGAAAAGAGAGAAAAAAACTGGCCTAACTTAAAGTGAAAGAAGTATAAGTGGGATGGGCAGAGAGGAATGGGCAGGATGAATAGGATGATGGTATCTGGTGGGACCATAATGCAGTGTGTATATCCCATGGATTAGTTTGTATGCCCCATGGAGTTGGGTCGCATAGGTTGAGCGGTAATCGGAGAGAGGAGTGTCAAATTGACTGGCTACGATTAAGGTGAGGACAGAGAAACCATGAAAGGGTAGGAGAATGGAGTAAATGGGGTGGACAGGGTATGCTAAGGTGATCATGGATCTTGGCGCAAGGCATGGCTGGAGTGTCAGGACTCCTTATTATAATAATACAACTTATAGCATGATAGACAGATGTAGGAATCTACATTATCATAATACAATTAATAATAGATAGTGTAATATATAGGAACACCAGTCAAGATGTGGGAATAGGAAATATGTCAGCAAGAGTTAACCAAAGGAAATGTGTTTGCAATTTCAGTGGGAAAGGAATGTGTCCGCACTTCTGTAAGGAATGCCAGATGTGCACTGTGTCACCGGAAACGCTACATACACACAGACACACACAAGATTCTACAACAATCCCACATGTACAGTACACGTGACACTAGCTCTCCTGTACAAGATGGAAGGAATTAGAGAGTCAGAAGGAGGCTAGCAATCGTAGCGAGACGTGGTAAGGGAAGAGGGGTCTAACGAGACAAATCTGGGAGGTAACAACGGGACTCTATATTTCACTCGTGTGTGAGAGACTTTAGTTAATCTTTTCAAGATAAATTTATCAATAGTCCCATACTCATCTTTACCTCTCCTGTCATTGCATGACAAAAGGAGCTAAGATTATCTACCTACAAACCTACTCACATATAATTACCACTCATTCAAGAGTATAACTTACGTATAACTTATCTACAAAACACACTACAAGAAGCTACGAAGTTTCTTCAAAATATGGTGGCAGCAGAAGTACGAACCTCGTCTTCAAAACTACAGTGAATTTCTACAAAAGCAGAGGAGACCCTAACCAAGATCAGCTTCAGTTCTACAGTTGATTCTACATTATCAAGACACTATGAATCTACGATCAAGTAATCACAATCGAGTATACAATAATAGGGACGAGTTACGAGTGAGGAAAAACAAGCTCTACGATTAACTACAAGTAACAAGTATACATGAGATCTTTACAATCTTCTACACACACCTACAAGTAGCAGCAGTCTTCATCCCACAACGAGTAAATCACAAGAAGAAAGGACCGAAAATACATCGTGAAAGAAAAACAAAACAAACAAACGAAGAGAGAGAAACGACTCACAACGCACAACCACCTGACCTCACCCTCCTCCCGACAAACGTCCCCCACCTCCGTCTCCACCAACCCCGCTGAAGCAGGAATGCAGAGGTCAAGATCACGGCAGCAAATACCGGAGCCCTCATTCACCACTCCATTCATCTTATTCATCTTCACTCAAGTTACTCATCACTACTAATTTACTCACCACAGCTACTAGAGTGTGGGAAATCGACGTTGCTGTGCGTGTTTGCTGAGACGATACCACGTAATCAACTCGTGTCTGACACCACCACTCACACCATTCCCACCACAGTAAAAATTAGTGAGTTACATACTTACTTCATTCATACAATACACAGTAATAGACACAGTGGTAGACAAAACCTTCTGCACAAACATATAAAACGTGCTGTATAGTTACAACTTATGGACACATACCTACTTCATTTATCTGCATAATTCAATCACTAAATACTTTCACCAACAATAAATATTCTACACTGTATATATTCATTCATTTATTATTGCTTTTATTTACTACCAACGAGTGTTACCATTCATACCCATATAAAATACGTGTTTCATACATACAACTATACATTATTATATCTACAAAGTAAAGAAAATATACTATCATAGTTACTCAGTGAGCGATTAAAAGAACTGTATTAAACATTTATTAATTAAAGCTACCTAGTGGAAACATACAAATTAAATTACAAGGAAAATCAGGAAGAGAGAAAAAAAATGGCCAACACAAATGACGTTAGGAAAAATGAACATCTTCCACACAATTGTGAAGACAAAGATTTACACACAGTGCTGACACTTACAGTATATTGCCCATGATAGGTACAAATGAACAAGTGAGTGTATATAGTTAATGTTGTATATAGTGTATATACATTTTTTTGTATAAAATAACAAAATATGGGGTTATGTCCTATTATTTTCAATAATATATGTGCAATATAAACTAAGCCTTAAAAAAGGGTCCCAAGAGAATTAGCCAGAAATTATGCAACCTCGGACATCACTAAAAAGCGTAGGCAAACGAAGAAAAACAAACTATAGAAAATCAATAAATACAATAATACAGTAAGATCGCATAACAAACAAACGAAAATAGGTGTAAGTTTACTACAAATGCCACAATACAACATATACTCTTTCTATAAGTTAAACAAAGAGCAAGTTATTGTTCTCCATGAGCCAGTGGCAAGGCACATCATCACTATCATCGACCGCAGCATGACCGGATTAGCGACGTCAGGACTGCAGTTACTGGAATTATGTAATGACAAACGATTGCATTACTGGAATTATGTTACACTTGCTACAGTTATGTAACTACAAATGATATGTAACAATTACAGTACAGTTATGTACAATATAATTATGTAACAATTCATACAATGTTACTACAATTCTGTACTACCACAATATTACTACAATATTACTACAATGATACCACAGTTGTGTTACATATACAGCAGTTATGTAACTACAAACGATATGTAACAATTACAATGCAATTATGTATAATAAAAATACAATTATGTAACAATACAATTGATGTAGTGCTGCCTACTTCTTCCTTAGCCTTTATCATTCTTTTTCTGTGCCTGCCCTCCTCTCTTCCTATTTCTCCCATCTTTCCTGTCACTTCTTATTGCTTTTCTTTCCCTTACAGGTGGCTTTACATCGAGTGACAAGCCAAATGGTTTCATGTAAGCCAAGAAACCATTTACAACGCTGGGTGGTAATCATATAACCAAATCATACGTGTTCCCTACGTGTCAACAAGTGGGTTGGTGGAGGGTTAGTGCCCCTCCCCGTAAAACAAATAACTCAAGGTCAAATGACCACCCATTACGGGATTATGGCGTCTGGCAATAGATAGATAGATAGACAATTACGTAACAATTCATACAATGTTACTACAATTCTGTATTACTAGAATCATCCTACAAGTTAGGTGAAATATTAGACATTACTAAAGGGGTAACTCCACATGTAATGTAATGACCTAGCAGTATTACCATTGCACAGTTATATGCGTATGTCTATAATGCATACACATTTTACAGTATGTTATACAATATTCTGTAATCAATTTAACTATAGTGCATTTGTTCAATTATGTATACAATTTGTTTAAAATGTATTATGTTTCTAAAATATTATTAGGTTAGTACAATATTATCATGAATATTATGTCAATAAAATATTATAATCAATATTATGTATTAATAGATTAGATTATGTCAATGATGAATGCTGTCGGAGGATCGCCAGCTGGTGTGACCGAGCGATGTCAGGGCTCCATATTACAGTATAATAATACAACTCATAGCATGATAGACAGATGTAGGAATCTACATTATCATAATACAATTAATAATAGATAGTGTAATAGATAGGAACACCAGTCAAGATGTGGGAATAGGAAATATGTCAGCAAGAGTTAACCAGAGGAAATGTGTTTGTGATTTCAGTGGGAAAGGAAATGTGTCCGCACTTCTGTAAGGAATGCCAGACGTGCACTGTGTCACGAGAAATGCTACATACACACAGACACACACAAGATTCTAGAACAATCCCACATGTACAACTTCGGCCAAGTGTAAGTATCCACCCTCTCCCAGCCAAACCGTACATGTGGCACCGTCGCAACTATGAATTAGAAAGGTGAAACAGGGCAAAACTCATCCAGCTGAGTCGAATCAGTTACTTGAGCTAGTGAGATTGTAATAAAAGGCAGTGTTTCTCATTTATGACAGAGATGGGCATAGAACATAATTGTTATATAATACTCGTAATTATATTGTCACCTATACTATTCATGCGGTATCTTTATATGCCGTATAATGCTCATGCCATTTTTGTAGCAGATGGAATCATGTAATATCTATCGTTTTCAGGCGTATTATTAACAATATTTTGTCTCTAGGTTCCCATTTTGCAGAAACTCGACGAAAGTTGTTCAAAGCGATAACACACACACACACACACACACACACACACACACACACACACACACACACACACACACACACACACTTTCGCTGATCCGACTCAGGTTGATGAGTCGTGCCCTGCATCACCTCTCATATCCATGAGTGCGACGATACCAAATGTCCGGTTTGGCTGGGAGAGGGTGGATACTTACACTTCACCGAAGCTGTACAGTACACATGACACTAGCTCTCCTGTACAAGATGGAAGGAATTAGAGAGTCAGAGGGGGGCTAGCAAGAGGTGGTAAGAGAAGAGGGGTCTAACGAGACAAATCTGGGAGGTAACAACGGGACTCTATATTTCACTCGTGTGTGGGAGACTTTAGTTAATCATTTCAAGATAATAAAATTATAAATAGTCCCATACTCATCTTTACCTCTCCTGTCATTGCATTACAAAAGGAGCTAAGATTATCTACTTACAAACCTACTCACGTATAATTACCACTCATCCAAGAATACAACTTACGTACAACGTATCTACAAAACACACTACAAGAAGCTACGATGTTTTTGCAGGAGCATCATGTAAAGGCGGGTGTTGGATGACGCGTGAAACTGGTAATGGGAACAAACATTCTAACTTCTGTGACAGTGGGTAGGAAAGGGGTTGGTCGGTGGAGAGGAGTATGTGGGATGGCAGGGGATGGTGGTGGGTGGTGAGGTGCCGTTGGGTAATACACCCGCGATAAGTACTGAACGTTTTAAGCATGGCATTTTTTTTTAAGGGAGGGTGGAGAAAAAAAGCAGGGAGTAAAAAAAAAAAAAAAAAATGGGAGTGCAGGACTGGAGGGGTACGATGATAATGGGTGTCGGGACAGGACCAGGAAGATCACACAATGAAGATGGGCATATATGAGGCAGGGTGTTGGCAGTGGGAACAAAGCATGCTTGTTCAATCGCATGGTGGGGGGGGTGGAGAAAGGATGCTATAGATGGAGAGAGGTGGGCGGGATGTTTGAGGTTGATGGTGAGTGGTGAGGCAGAGTTGGGATAAGACATCCTGTGTAGATAACATTATAGGTTGTTCTATTTGGGCATGGTGATGATTTTTTTTTTTTAACTTTCTGCTAAACCAAGAGAAAAGTAAGCTCACGACACTCTCATATACGTGATGTCCCACGAAGCAGGCGAAAATGAAATCTTTTACTTGAAGGATGCGAGGCATTATATGTAAAATAAATTGTTTTTGAATATGTGTTACTAAATCACTGTACGGTTCATCATTATATTGTCGCTGTCATCACAGTGACGGTCACCAGCACATTACCCTGTAAGTGTTATTCATAAATAACTACACAACTCACCCAACATTCACCTTTACATCATGTCTTCAGCATAATGTAACTTACTGAACAGTAACTTTACTAAAACATCAAAAATTACACGGCACGACTACCCCACCTTGCCCACACACCACCACTACATCACCTTACACATACACACCACCATTTAAACACCTTACCCACACACACCACTACTACACCACCTTACCCACATAGGTCACCACTACACCGCTCTGTTACATCCCACTCTTCATACCTCTACGCCCACCTCCTCACGGGAGTGGTATTAGCGGAAATAAAAATCCTCTTATGACACACTACCGTGTTTATTGCTAACTGCTCGCCATGAACCACGACATTTCCAAATGCTTCCATAATATAAAATCTGTTCTGTTTTGAATGAACTTACCAACATTTAATATTTTTCGTCGTTAAACAGTGGCAAGTTTATGAGAAAATAGGTTCTTTACCCGTTGTAAAGTAACCTAATGAGTAAGTATTGCGTTTTATCTTATAAAACACTCTCACATGGTGAAATGCGTGGTGTACAACATAGTGCCCTCGGAAATGCACTGACACCCCCACCTGGACCCCACGGAGTAGCCGCAGCCGAACCACGGGATGCCATGCGACAACGGCATAAGTCAGCCCGGGCCGTGCGCCCCTATAGCACCCAGCCGTCGCACCGTTGCCCTAGCAGGAAGATGACACTACCTTCGGGGAGTGGGACCGCCAGATCAGATGGGGGTGGAGCTGCTTATTCAGCTCCAGACAGCGCCCCTCAGGAGACGGCCTTCTGCCACTCCTCCCTGCGGCAGAATGAGATGGCCTACTGCCACTCCCGCCTTCGTCAGGTGGCCGATTGCCACTCCGAAGGTGCTGCCCCCGAGTCGGCCTATTGCCGCTCCTCTCTCCGGCAGAAGGAGACGGCCTACTGTCGCTTCCGCCTTCGTCAGGCGGCCGATTGCCGCTCCGAAGGTGTCCAGAGGCGCGCTGATTCCCCCACTCAGGCCACGGCCAATAGCCGAGCCTTGGCGCCTCATAGCTGCGCCCTTGGGCAGCCACGGCCAATTGCCGGGCCCCACGGCCAGAGAGAGGTGTCGACAGTGTCATCGCCCCAGCATGAGACGAGAGCCCGGACCTCCAGCATCGGAGAACCCCAGCGAGGCCTTACGTCTTCCCCTGGCCTCTGCTCCCTACGCCTGGCCCTGGAGAAGACCCACCTGACGGACCTTAGATCAGGTCGGAGCCGCAGCCCCTCCCTGACGGCACCGCTGGACTCTGGGGACCGCAGCCCTCAGTCACTCCAGGCCCTCCCCAGGACGCCCAGACATGATCTCTCCACGCCCCCAAGGCAGCGTAAGACCTCCACCTCCGGCCCAGACCTGAGCCAGAGAGTCCTGGACCTATTTGGCCCTAGTCCTGAGGGCCACACTCCTGAACCTAGCCCGGAGACTACGGGCCCCTTCTCCACCTGCAGCCCTGGACGAGAGAGGACGCCCCTGCGAGTCGTCCCGTGCCCTCTCGGCACACCCTCCCTTGGCGGTGCCCCTACTCCAGCAGAATTGACGCTGGGGTGTCTCCCTGCCGCCCCCCACTATATAAGTGAATCATGTTAAGTGTGGTGTTGCCCCAGAATTAGTTAAGTAACTTAGGCTAAATGTGACGTTGCCCCAGAATTAGTGTAACAGTGATACGGTGACTTGATGTATGTTGAATATCGGGGCGAGTGAAATCACGGGTGGATAAGTAAGGACGAGTGCAGAAATTAAGTTCTGGTGAATCAGACTCACGAGTGACGCCTTTGCAGAAAACCAGTAAGACTACCACCCCGAGAAATCCTCTATAGTAAAATACACAAATGTCCTTTGTTACAGGAAACAGTAGAGAAAAGTGTTAATAATATTCTCCCTCTTGTATTATCGTAAACACAATGAATTCCCAGTGTCCTCCAACCTTTTTTTAAGAATCTCCTCCCAGCAGTTAGTGTGAACGTAAGAACCTGGACGAGGAATAGAATCAATTGTCAAAATCCCTTTGCTATCAGAAAATACTAAGATTGGGTTAATAATACTTACTCCCTCCCAATATTACCATAAGTCTGTTCTAACTCGTCGCGAGTCACTCACCTCGCCTCCCCCGTGGGAGACTCACCCCCCGCGCTCCCACGCGCACCTGTATTCCCTGTACACCTGTGCACTAGAATTACTGTGTTGGCATCAGTATCTGTTAAGCCAGTATCCTGTGAGATACTAATATCCTAGTTAAGGTTTTATTTCTGTGCCATATATTGTGTTGTAATATCTGCTGTTTTGTCCTGTGTCTGACTGTGGTAATATACGTGTAAAGGTTATTGCCTCGAGTTTTTGTGTCCTACCTCTCTTTATTGCACTAATCCTCCGTCTCGAAAGAGGACCCCGCTGCACGTTAGGTGTTCTAGGACCGAGAAGTCGGGCCTTTTTCACCTAGCATTACACATGGTATGACTCACTCTCAACTGAATAAAATCGTTTGAGGTTAGTGAGAACAGAATTCTTGAGTTGGCCTCACCTTAAGAGAGTGGTAACAGTACTAACTTTTCAAGTCCTGCACTCACGCTTAACTGAATAAAACCGTCCGGGGACGGTAGGAATAAAGTACCAGAGTTGTCCCGACCATGGATGTGTCAGTGGTGACAGGATAACCACTCTTAGGATTCTGTGGGTCAGTTTTAACTGAATGATAACGTATTGACTCAGAAAGGGAAAAATACTAAAGTTTTTTCCTGCCATAAGAGTGTAGACCCAACAGATGTGGCATGAAATGAGAATGAGGTTAATTCTTTATCATCTCTGGTAGCTTGCAAATCACTAAAGCTATTCCTGGAAACATGTGCAAGGTACACCCCCGGCCAGTAAGTCATTTACTCCTCTGAGCTTCCGCACTATGTTTCATTCACCTTCATTTGGCGGAGATTTTCGTCCTTTTGCAGACTTTTGTCCTGGGCTCAGTGATAATATAATCATAAAGTAATACTACGACCCTGTAACCTTTTCATAACATTATTTTTCACGACAAGCACCATCTTCTGGTGTTAACAGACTCATAACTCAGCATTCAAGACGGAGAGATGGCAATTTTACACCAGCTTAAACTGAACCGAGTGCAGGGAAGCGAGATTCCACTGCATTTGATAACTAATGATTAAGCAGTAACTACTTCAACTTAGAAAAAATATTTTGCCATTTTGTTACTTTTTTCACACAACGATGGCCGAGTTGGAAGAGAAGTGGTCTTCTGTCTCAGTGGACTCGGATTCGAATCCTGGCTTGGGATTCACTACTGATCTAAATAAGACCCGTTGACATGTAAAAACCATCCTTGATACAGTAATACCAACATACCAGTCTTGTAGGAGACAGCTCTAGTATGTATTCAGTGTGATGGGTTTCAGCAGGTGATGACATACATAGGTGTGTGGTACGTAGAAGGACTGCCGGGGCTCAGATAGCCGGCTGCAGATGCCTGTGCCCAGAGTTGGACTCATAAAAAAAAAAAAAAAAAAAAAAAAAAAAAAAACGCTCAGTGGCAGACAATGTTATGGCTATATGAGTTTTCCATAACAGTTTATCATGATTAGTAACATAGTCTAGTGTTAATCTTATTTTACAACTTAGCATGTAAGTTTGAGAGATTACAATATTAGACCAAGTTAAAATGAAAAGAATGTAGTTGAACGCCTTCAGTTCGATGTAACTTTTTAATTTATTGCTGTTCTCGCTAAAGGTCTTTATTCACCTAAAGAAGAAGTCAGGTTTTGAAGGACTTAATGGGGACGGTTTGTAACTCCGTCACTACAAACGGTCTCCCCAAAACCTTAACAAAATCGTAGTTAGGTAGCAAGAGTGAAATGATGAATATGCCTTTGTACTGAAGAGGGAAACAAGATTTCATTAGATACTGACCTAGGGACATATTCTAAGGGTCATAGGAGGCTTCAAATATGACATATCTTGTATGCTACTTATATCGCTTTGGGGGAGGTGGTAGTTGACTCGGTAGAATGGCGGCCTGCAGTTCTAATGGACCCAGGATTGAATTCTGGTTGGGGCAGGGAACAGTTTAATGATTTGAATTTCATAAAAACCATACTTTATTAATCTACCAGATGACCCTCCGACATTAGAAATACCCCCGCTAATACCAGTGCACCAATCCTACATGAGACCCCTAGCATGTATTCAATACGGATGGCGGGTGTTAACACCGAAGTGGTGACATGTGAAGGTGTGTAGGAGGACTATTGGGTCTTTCGATAGGCCCTGAAGCCTTTGACCAGAGTCGGACATGTAAAACAAAAATAATAATACCGACGTGCTTGTTTTATATTATTTATATTTTTTATTTATTTATTTATTTTTTTGTTAAGCCCAGGTCATGCCTGGCTCAGCAGACCCGTCCACCGCAGATAAGCAGCTGCCCCTATGAGGTCGTCCCATTAGTTCCATACACCGTTAACGTTGTGGCTACGTCATTCGTCCCATCGGTTCCCTTCATCGTTGATGTTGTGGCGGCAATTTGGTACGGCATGTGTTGTGCAGCGTTCCATTACAAAGGTTACGTTGTATGGGCCTAATGTATAAGCGGGGCACTTCTCATCTGTGATTCCACACAACCCCTGTGTAAGCTGGTTACTGAGGAGGGCTAGGTGATGCCGTAATCTAATTTTGAATATATGAACTAGATCATCTCAATTTAAGGGTACCTCTGATAGGTGGATGTCGGGATAGATGTCGAAAATTGGGAGCTTACTGTACTGTGTTCTGAAAAAGGCGCTGTATCACCTTGCTCGTGAAGTGAGTACATAGGTGATTTCACATTAACTTGGCCTCAAGCTGCCATTTCTCCATCATGAATACTGAGCTGGAACAGGAGATTAACACCACTATGATGCTAGTCGCAAAGAAGTGTTATGGAAAGGATTTGGAGTCATAGCAATGTCTTTTTCTGCAACTGAACTGTATGAAGTAAGCTACAAGGGGAAGCTAAAATGAATGAGCTATAATATTGGAGTGTCCGGAGGTAGGATGACGTTGAAGAGAGTCTGATAATGCTTTTGTGATGAATGCTTTATGTATCTAGTTTTGTGCTATCATGTAACTAACGACTGGGACGTTATGTGTTAACACAGGCTCCCGCATAAATCTTTGTGTCTCTCATATCAAGCTATTTTCTAATCAGGAAGACTCCCACCTAAAAGTGTAAATGAGCTGGAAGAGTGACTAATGTAGCTAGTGATGATGCATAGAAAATCGTTCTGTGTGGTCTGCTAGGTGCTGTAATGAGTGTTAGATAGGATGGGAGCCCATGCCAGGGTTGTACAGAATATTGCTGAGCTAATACACCTGTATTATTTGTATAATGGGAAAAAGGTTCTTTTTGCTGTCAAAAATCTGTCTCTATAATTGCCCTGAGTGTGCTGAGTCTCGTGGTACATCGTCTCTTGATGTCTTGTGTGTGATTCATGAAGGAGAATCCATGGTCATGCATCACTTTAAGGATATCAGTGGATGAGGTTTATGGCGTGGGTATATTGTTAAGCATGATGTTGGGGATTTATCTGTGCTCATGATTGTTGCTGGTGTTGAACGCTGTGGTCAGTTTGGCTGGAGTAGTTGTCGGCTTGTTGTCTCAGACCCATGCCTGAAGTGTGTTGCTGTAGGCTTGTTGCAGTGCGTAGGCTGTGTATGTAGTGTGGTATGTGGTTGCCATGGTAATATCGTCTGGATATTAGTCAGTGTTTGCAAGCAGTTGAGGTGTAGGAATATAGTGCATGTATAGACTGAAAATGTGGGTGTAAGAACAGTGCCCAGTGAAAGTCTGTAAGGGATGTTTTGCGTTCGTGATGACTTGCCCTGGAATGTAACATGTACTCGTTTACCAGGAAAGCAGTTGGTAAGCCAGGATTTGGTGTTGTTCTCCATGTTTGAGTTGTAGATTTTGGTGATTATTTTGCGTCAAGGGATGGCACCAAAGATTTTGCGTGGTATATTGCTGTAAGAAGTGTACCTTGTGCGGGTTAAATGGAGTTGATGCCATCTGCTGTGCTGTGTGAGACTGGAATGTAAGGCGATTGAAACGTGTAGTGCTCCATGTTGTGAGGGAACAAGAAACGCATTAGGTGTGACTCTGTTAAGAATCAGAAGTTCAGTTATCATGGATGGTGCGATAAATAGTGTTGTGGGTCTGTACGAGGATGAGTGTGTTGAGTCCATGTTTGGTTTAAGAATAGTAATTGTCGTTCTATGTTTCCTGGGAATGAATAGTGTGTGTATGAGTAGTTGCTGATATTTGTGAGGGCCTGGAGGCCATGTAGTCCTAAATGTTTCAGGTGTGCATTGCTGGTACCACCCGGCCCTGTTCTTGCGAAGTTCATTTTCTTAGTATTATGATGTGCCTTTTGTGGAGTGTATTATGATGTGCCTTTTGTGGAGTGAAACGGATTATGTTGTGGCCAAGTGGAAATGATTGCCGCTGCAAAGAAGATTGGTTTTCAGACTCAGTGCGTGTTGGTGTAAAGTGACTTAAGTTTGTGTCTTTGTTCAAAACTATGTCTGCTTGTTCCTTGTAAGATGAAGATGATGGTATCGTCCGCTTTGGAGTTGCTTGTATGATTTAGCAATACTGTTATGTGCTTTTTAGTACCGAGGGGGGCCTGTGTATTGGCTACATATTGTTAGAAAGGCTTTCCAGTTTTATGTGTACTTTGTTCACATATTGCTGTCAGTTTCGTTGCTTAATCATGGAGGTTTGTAATGATATCTTGTGTGGGGGGGAGAGGGGCTTTGTGCTCGAGTCGCGTTGGTTTGTGAGGCAAGCAAACTCTGATGTGAAGTTTAGGTTGTAGTGTCTTCTGTTGCCTCGAGATAAGGTGCGTGTCTGTGTTAATTAAGACCATATTGAATATCGTCATGTACCTGTCAGTGTTGGTGATGATGGTATTTTTAATAGACTCAAGCGTTGTTCTGTCGTTTTGGTGAATTCTGTCGATTTTGCCAACTTGTAGTTTATGAAAGTGAAGCGCGATTGCTCTGGTATGGAGTGTCCTCGTACAATGACAGTGATGGGCAGATTATCTGGTGTGATTTGGGATTCCATTCACCAGGTGACGGTAACTGCCAGTACTGGTGAACAAAATGTGATGTCTGAGGATGAGGGAGTTCAGTGTTCCTGGTGTATTGTGTGGCGTCACTGAGAATGTACAGTGAGCGCCAATAGTCGTGTCGTGAAATTTGATAAAAACATAAGCTGACGGGCTAAACATCTGGTGCATTCCGCCGTCTGTCATACGGAAGGTGCATCATGTTTCACGAGTTACGTTTAATCTTCGGACAAAACTGCGACACGATTATTGGTGCTCACTGTACAGTCAGGGACAAAAGTTAGCCTAATATTTCATATCCTCTTCTTACTTTCCTCTTCTGGCTGATGTTCCTGAGGTGGGAGAAGTTTGGTATGTTCCTTTGCCCACAGAATAATCACTTTGATGTGATGCGTCAGGAAGAATATAGACGGACAAGACCCAAGTGTAATGCAGACACAGTAGACGAGCGGCCGAAGAGGTGTATCTGACTGTACACGAACTGTGACGAAATGTCCAGGCCTCGGTGGTTGGTGTCACTGTGTGCGTACAGAACCAGAGTGCTGTAGTGTTAGAGTCCCCGGCAATTGTCGACATAGGTTGTATCAGTTACACACAACATGATACTAAGGTGCAATGAGTAGAATAAATCATTCAGGAACTGGAGTTAATAAATCTCTAAAGCCACATTTAAGAAAACCCGTAATTCGAAGCGGTTTATAAGGACTGTTAACCGTAATTCTATTACTGACTCTCTCTCAGTATTATACCCCCCCCCCCACACACACACACACAACACTTCTTTCAAGAGGTCCTGGGCTCGATTCCCGGCTGGAATGTCAAAACTTTTCACATTTACGCACTTGTAATGTGTGTTTCTCAATATATGGGAATACGCTTGTGTCCTGTCACAGATTAAAGCAGCTATGTCACCTGACGAGTTGCCTGAGGCTAAGGAAAAATCCTGATGTGTCTGAAATATGTATCATCTTATGGGTTGGGATTAAAAAATATCCTCCCATAGCGGATTCCTGGTTCTTCACAGAATTAGGTGGCTTGGCTTTTATCACCCCATGGTGTAGCGATAATGGTGCCTGACTTCTGTCTACAGGTCCGGGGTTCGATTCCCGGCTGCAGTGTCAACAATTTTCCACGTATGTGCTTTTGCGGTTAGGTGTAGTTACCCACCCTTCTCCAGCCAACCTGGGAATGTGGCAGCGCCGCAGTCGTGGCCATCACAGTTGCCTGCTATACATTTCCCTGTTATAACCTTGAGCTCAAGACTTACTTTAACATGTTAAACTGAAATAATATCAATAGAGGCTCTTATAACATGATTATTTGGAAAGAAAATAAATTTAAATTATGCATTGTTTCGCTTATAATACAGTCGGAAACGAACAGGCATAAAAGCGTAGATTTGGCTCCACTCCACGGTCACCACAAGATCTGAACCTTTCAGACACGACGAGTGAGTCGAGTCGAAGGGTTCATTTATTACCATTAGCAGGAGGGAGAGTGAATGTTGAAATGCTACTAAATATTGAAGAAATCAAAAGGGTATGAGCAAAACGGAGGGTAAAGCATTGTATTACTCAATCCTTGATATAACACACACACACACACACACACACACACACACACACACACACACACACACACACCTCGATACAGTTATTTTCCTTACCTTCTCCTTGAACTGACTTTGATTTGTGACGGTGTGGTATTTAATGTAAGAATTTTTATAGGTCGGATATTGATGTAAGAAGGAATGGAGGTGTTTTAGATAATAAAAGGATATGGCGTATGAAACCTATTTTGACTCATTATTCCACAAAGGACATCGATTTAACGAATTAAATAATCAGATGTTTGCCACACTCATCTTGTGCTAGCCTGAGCAAAAACTCATATTGTTCACCATAAACTATTTATGGAGGTTTATTACTCAGGAGTTTTTATCGGATGTGGATTAAGCTTTGTGGAAGGCTTGAGGGTCAGGGAAGGTTACTGTAAGTCTACTCTTAGAGAATCTGTCAGAGATCTTGGCCACAAAATAATATCAAATATTCCGTCCTAAGGTCATGTAGGTGGCTGGTGTTCTACTTTCCGAATGATCCTTCTAGGTTAAACATTTAAGGCCTATACAGTGTCTCTTGAATACTGGCTAAACCGCTTAACTTGCAGGTATACAATAATCACAGGCCCTTAAAACATTCACAGCATGATTTTACAGGTTATTACCCGTCTCCGCCTCGGACGGGCTCGGGAACGTATATTGTTTTCACTCGGTTTGTCTGTTTGTCTGACTGTCTGTATGCTAAGAACTTTACGTGAAAACTACTGGTACGATTTTGACTAAAATACAGGGATGATGGGCTATGACATTCTAATCACCAGAATAAATCTAATCACCAAATTAAATTTAAAGTGGGCCAAGGCCCAGGCTGTAGGCCCAAAAAAATTTCAAAAATACGGGGACGGGTAAAAATCGCTTACTTCGCCATAACTCCTTTCAAATTCTCCATATCGACATGAAACCAAAACCTAAGGGTGCATCTTTCAAATCTTCATCCTATAACCTGCCTCATTACATCAGGGGGTTCAGCCCCCAGTTAGCGGTAGGGGGGTCAGTGTCAGGTGTGTCGGGACTAAAATTTCAAATGGATATAAAATCGTCAATTTTCACCCGATTTACTCTAAATTTGATACGTGACTTTTCTGACTATATATCCTGTTGTGTTTATACGTCAGCACTAAAATGACTGCCGGGAACGGGTTTGCTGGGCCTTGGCACAGCTTGTTGTTGTTGTTGTGGCTCCAGGCATAGCTATACCACAGTCTAAAGTTGCCCTTTCTACAGGCCAACACCATCTTTTTACAGGACAGGATGGGAACTAACCATTTTTTTATAACAGTTCTGTTGCCCAGTTATGTGGATGCCACTGAGTGAAGGCTCCCACTCCAGCACCGAACTTACTCTCAAAGGCTATGTTTAGCAACTCTTCAATGAATGGCACGGGGGGGGGGGGGATTTCTTGCTCGACAAAAATCCTAAACTATATTCATTTAATATTTTTATACTTCATCAAATGAATGTTCAGTTTTAATAAGTAAATTAACCCTGACTTACTCCACACAATTTCTAGGAAACTCGTAACCAAAGAAAGGGTTAGTCGTATGTTATATTTTGGCAAGTGGAGAGTAAAATATTCAATTTTAGTCTTACTATCAATCACTATGCTTAATTTTGTAGCTTGGAACAGACATTTTTAATTGCGGGACTTAATACAACATTCAGTAACTCTGATGATTATTAAAAGTTTCCTCTAAGTTTGATAATATTATGCAGCCGTGCATGAATGAAATATACAGGACTCATCGTTGTGAAGAAGGTGAAGCAGTCTCCAGTTATGGAACTTTAAGGGTTTGCTCTGTCTAACGCCAGACAATAGCATCCTAGCATCCTTTGAAGGAAAAGAGATTCATGCTAACGCCGTATGATTTTACATGTTATGGGGAATTTCTTTGCAGGACAATTAAGTGAATTATACTTTGGCTAACGACAGTGGGATTTACTCATTACAGGAGTAAGTTTCACCCGACATTAAAAAAAAAATAATTTGGGATTTATTCAGGCCAACACCAGATGATTTTGTCATAAGGAGGTAAACCCATGCCTGTCCAAGGTCAGTAAACCTCCATAAATAGGGTATGGTCTAAAGTATGAGTTTTTGCTCTGGCTAACACCGAACAAGTTCGGCAAACTTCTGATTTTTTTTACTTGTTAAATGGATATCCCTCGTGGAACAATGAGTCAAAATAGGTTTCATACGCCATATCCCTTTATTCTTATCTAAAACACCGCCATTCCTTCTTACATCAATATCCGACCTATAAACATTCTTACATTAAATACCACACCATCACAAATCAAAGCAGCTTCTAGGAGGAGATAAGAAAAATAATTGTATCGATGTGTGTGTGTGTGTGTGTGTGTGTGTGTGTGTGTGTGTGTGTGTGTGTGTGTGTGTGTGTGTGTGTGTGTGTGTGTGTGTGTGTGTGTGTGTGTGTGTGTGTGTGTGTGATATCAAGGATTGAGTAATACAATGCATTGCTCATACCCTCTTGATTTCTTCAATATTCAGTAGCATTTCAACATTCACTCTCCCTCCTGCTAATGGTAATAAATGAACCCTTTGACTCGGCTCACTCGGCGTGTCTGAAAGGTTCAGATCTTGTGGTAACCAGGGAGGGGAGCTAAATCTACGCTTTTATGCCTGTTCGTTGGCCGACTGTATTATAAGTGAAACTATGCATAATTTAAATTTTTCTTTTCACATAACCCTATTAATAAGAGTCTCAACTGATATTACTTCAATTTAACATGCTAAAGTAAGTCTTGAGCTTACGAGCTATAACAGAGAAATGTGTAGCACGTAACTGTGGTGACCACGACTGCGGCGCTACTATATTCCTCGGTTGGCAGGAGGAGGGTGGATAACTACACCGGACCGCGATAGTACGCATGCGTATTGTGAGTTTCTCAATTATCTCTGTTTGCCTAACTATATATCTTCTGAAGATGTGAATACACGAAAGCACTCAGGATATTTCATGTTTCCTTTTCCCTTTTGGACATCAGCATACTATCTATCTATCTATCTATCTATCTATATCTATCTATCTATATCTATCTATCTATATCTATCTATCTATCTATCTATCTATATCTATCTATCTATCTATCTATCTATATATATATATATATATATATATCCGACTCAGCACAGGATTCACAACCCATTCTCTGAGACTCAGCAGTACTCCTATGGTACTGCATATACTATAAATCACTACATGCCACCACTTCATTGGCAACACCCACCGTCCATACTGAATACGCACTAGTGATGTCTCCTACAGGGCTTGCGTAACGGTATTAGAGGGGAAATTTTTACGACATGCCGACGGGTCTTAAGGGTACATACTACAGTCCACCTCTCGACCGAAGAGGAAAGAGCATTTTTTTGGAACATGACAGATGAGGGAATTCTAAATAAAAATTGATAACCAAATCGCAGTTGTTACGGAGCTACAGTTAGTAATGACTAATGGGTGAGTTCTGAGGGAGATTATTTTCGCCCATAAGGCCATTCGTAACCGATGCTCCGTAACGGCTGAGACTGGGATCCATGCTGAACCAGTAATTTTGGCTTAGAATTAACTCAACTGTCCTTTACCAAAGTTATTTCATATATAAATGAATAAATAAATTACATATATATATATATATATATATATATATATATATATATATATATATATATATATACTGATGGAAGAGTATCTTGAGAAGCTTACTGTGCACAGTTTAAACTACTTGCTGATTAGAATGTTTGAGATGACACGCAGAGGGGAGTGCAGCTGGCTCCTAGCCTCAAGAGTGCCGCAATGGAAATTCTGGGCCAGATGTCACTAGAGGAGAGGAACAGTTATCAGTCCTTAGTATAAGTACTGGAGTGCAAATATGGGACCATGTACCAGACTGAGGATTATAGAGCAAAACTCTGGAACCGAGTACGGGCTCGAGGCGAATCCCTACAGCAGCTTGCTCGTGACCTGGAGAGTATGGCATACCAGGCATACCTTGGAGCAGCACCTAAGCTGTTGGCTGTTCTGATGAGGGACCAGTTCATCGATTATCTTGATAGCACAGAGTTGGAAGTGCAAGTGAACCAGGCACAACCAAAAAGCATGCAAGAAGCACTAGCCAGGGCTCTAGAATTTGAGTCCTATGTCATGTACAGTACGTCCACTTTCTTGGCAGGTCGTAGTGCAGGATTCAAGGTGAGAAAGGGGCAGGTACATGGAGCAGAAAAATTTGAAGGAAGTTCCTGGTACTGTGAAAAGCCAGGACATAGGAAAGGGGACTGCTACTAGTGGAAGAGGGAACAGGAGAAGATCAGAGGAGGTTGCTGGTTCTGCTAGAAGCCAAGACACAAGAAGGTCGATTGTTACAAATGGAAGAAGGAGCAAGAACCGAGCAATGGAAGGAAACCCACGACTGCAACAAATGGGTGCTGCTGGACGTGTGGTGAGGTGGGGCACTTCAACTATGATTGTCCAAATGAGAAGGACGACAAGAAGAAGGCTGCAGAACACGAGAAGGATGAGGGTAAATTAGTAAAGGCTGGTGACAAGAGGCAACAAT
Source organism: Coenobita brevimanus (assembly GCF_032717465.1). Taxonomy (NCBI): domain Eukaryota; kingdom Metazoa; phylum Arthropoda; class Malacostraca; order Decapoda; family Coenobitidae; genus Coenobita; species Coenobita brevimanus. Next base: position 23,648,641 of record NC_136998.1, on the reverse strand, counting down.
CAGCCAGTTTTCCCAAGAAGCCAGACCACTGAGGAATTGCAAGAGAACTTTGATAGTGTGTGGGAGGACGGAAGAACAGACGGGAAGCAATGTAGTAGGAATGGGAATCTTAGCAAGAAATGCTGCCGCACTGTAGTGACAGGGTCAGTGTCAGCTGAAGAAGACATGAAGAGCATGCAGATGGAGGATGCTAGAGTGGCTGCGGCAGAGTACAGTGTGACTACCTTAGGAAGAGATTTCCAGGTTCAGCCCTGTGACCAGGAGCTGCTGGAGTCAGTGGACCATCTTCATTTGAACAATGGACTACTGGAGCATCAGTGGGAGACACCAGTGGTCTCAGCAAGTATTGGCAACTGGTGGTTCCAAAGAAAATGAGATCTGAGATCTTGGATGAGTCCCATAACCATATCACTAGTGGGCACCTAGGAGTGAAGAAAACACTAAGTCAGCGGCATCAGATTATTGGACTGGCATGTGTCAGGACATTGAAGAGTGGTTTCAGGCCTGTGATGTATGCTGTGACAAGGAGGGACCCAAGAAACGTGGTTGCGCCCCTCTTCAGCTGTACCGAGTGGGTGCACCGATGGAAAGAGTCACGGAGGACATTGCTGGACCTCTGCCACCCACTGAAAGAGGAAACTGGTATATATGTGTCGCCATGGACTACTTCACGAAGTGACCAGAAACCAATGTCATTCCCGATCAAGAGGCCGTGACTGTTGCCCAGGTGTGGGTTGACCAGTTTTTCTGTCTTTTCGGGATGCCACAAGAACTACATTCAGACCAGGGTAGAAACTTCAAGTCTGCTGTGTTCCGTGAGTACTGAAAGTTACTGGGGATCAAGAAGACCGTGACGAGCCCACTAAGGTTACAGTCAGATGAGATGGTGGAGAAATTCAACTGGACCCTGGGACAAGAACTGCACAAATACTGCAGAGAGGGACAAATGGATGGGACCAGAAATTACCTACGTTGCTGATGGCATATCGGTCTGCATCTCATGAGTCTATCGGCTACACCCTTGCAAAACTGATGCTGGGCTATGATCTACGTTTATAAGTTGACTTGTTAATGGGAAGACCACCTGGGAAAGAGCTGCCTACAGACACCTCCAGCTATGTAAAGCATCTTCAGGAAAGGCTGGCTGAGGTATATCATCAAGTGTGAGGAGCCCTTAATTTTCATGTGAAGTGATGAAGGTCAAGTATAATGCCAAGGTAAGTGAGGTGAGCTTCAAGGATGGTGGTAAAGTTTGGATATACAATCCTCAGTAGAAGAAGGGACAGTCACTGAAGCTGCAGTGCCCGTGGGACGGGCCTTACAGTGTGTTGGACCGCGTATCTAACGAAATGTATTGGATTCGGGGAAGCAGGAAGTCTCCCCCAAAGTTGGTACACGTGAATCATCTTTTGCAGTACCATGGGCCAGGACAGTACATCTGGGATGTCTCTGAGGAATCGTACTCACCCCTAGCCGAGGATGTTGAGGAGGATCAAGGAGCTGAAGTACAAGAGGATGGTGCCAGTTTACCGAGGGAAGAAGTAAATCAGGAAAAGGACCAAGACATCCCAAGAAGAGTGGAGTGTGTGGAGAAGGGATGTTGTCAGAATTGGCATAGGAGAAGACCTGATAAGTTGAAGGATTGTTTTTGTGTATTGTTAAATGTTTAGTTTGGATTAAGGGTTATGTTTGTATACATTGTGTAGGACTAGGGAGGAGCTATTGTTAAGAATCGGGATTTCCCAGTTAGGCAGTGCTTGAGTATTCCCGACAATTTCAGCTTTTTTCCGCTACGAATCAGAGTTGCCAGGTAGCCTGCTATTTGTGAGTGGAGGTATTTTGTAAGTTGTACATTAATTTTTGTGTTCTTTTTCTCTATAATGTTTTATTTATGTGAGTATTCATTAAATCACGTAATTTTATCTCAGTCCGTATGCTAAGGCATTTAGAGTGTTAAGTAATGTAAGAAAACTCTGGATATTTTGGATGTGTCCGAGTTGGTAACTGTTGCCTTCCAGAAAATGTAGTACATAATTCTAGTACTGTATACAGGAAGCTTAAATAAGGATGGGGAGGGGACTACAGGAGATCTTAGTCGGTCTGAGTTTAGTTCAGTGCAGGGTTGGCACCAAAGTGGGTTTTTTCCAGTAAAACCCTCTTGAAAAAAAACACTATTATACCCAGTTTACTGGGGGTTTTTTTAATAATGTATTTAATTTAAAAATTCAGTTTTATCTAATTAAATGGTTATGTTTTTGCACACAATATGAGAAGTAAATAATAGCTACTTAATCATATTCTATTTCACTGGTTAAAAAAACACAACATTGCCAAGTTTTTTTTTTTTTTTCTTATGCGAGGAAGAAGGAACCAAAGGCTGGGAGCCCGCAATTGTTGTTCCTTCCAAGACAAAAACCAAATACCAGAGAGAGCCAAATTCAAGATCCGATCACTTCTAGATGCCTGGACACACTGCGTTTGAAACTGGAGATCATAGGAAGTAGAAAATACAGACAGAGGGAGACAGTTCCAGAGTTGACCTGTTACATAAATGAAGGACTGTGAGTAACGGTTAGCTCTTGCATTAGAGAGTTGGACAGAACAGGGATGAGAGTTTGCTGCTAGACGGGTGTTACGCTCCCGTCGTATAGGTGGAGGAATGGATGTAGACAGTTCAGAGGAGAAGTGATCATTGAAGTAGCGATAGAAAAGAGATAAAGATGCAACAGTGCGACAAAGAGACGGAGGTTGAAGGGAGGCAGTAAAAGGAGGAGAGTTAATGAGACGAAAAGCCTTTGACTCCACCCTATTGAGAAGAGCTCTATGTGGGGAGCCTTCCCACACATGAGAGTTGTACTCCACACAGGAGCGGATAAAACCCCTGTAGAGTCAACAATTGTGCAGGGGTAAAGAAGTAAAGGAGCATAATCTTAGTGATTAAAAAAAAAAAAAAAAAAAAAAAAAACTATTACATTCCTCATCACCAACATAAGTAAAACATGCTCTGTGCAATTATGAATGTTGTTCTTTGATTTTTTCAAAACTATTCATAATGCTTCTATTTTTCTAAGAGCTTTTATAACCAATATCTTTTTCTTTTGAAATGATATTTTTGTGTCACAGTAAATTATGGTTCTTGTCATGTTACCTAACCAATATAACAAAAGAACTTTTTTTTTTAATAATGCAACTCTTTGCCTCGATGATAAAATAAAAATAACACTTCACTTTTACATGACTTACCAACATGAAATACTATAATAATATTTCCTGAAAAATAATAACATTATTCCTTACTGCAATTTCAAAAAATCAGGTCAAAGTTTTCATCTTAAGAATATTATTACATTGCTTTCCTTCTCAGCAGATTCAGTTTTTATACGTCCACATGCAAAGTGGTCGTATTATGCAGTCGACCCCGTCTCTGTGTAATTCACTGGGTCGGTCAGGATCACTTGATGGTCGTGATCGTCAGCTTTTACCCTCCCGAAAGGGAGCTGAGAGCTCATATAGTCCGATCTAAGGACAAGGCTGTGACCTTCACACGCGCACACACCCGTCCCCTTGCTCAAGGGGGACAGTAACCACCCACTTCGTCAGTGAAACTTTGCAAGAACGTTACTACTGAGCCAGCGAGCGGTGTGTGTGTGTGTGTGTGTGTGTGTGTGTGTGTGTGTGTGTGTGTGTGTGTGTGTGTGTGTGTGTGTGTGTAAACAAGCTGGAGGCCACAATTCTTGACAGATTTGGTTCAAATTTGGCATGATCATTTATTTTATACAGAGGAAGGCTGTTATTGATTTTGGTGCATGCTCGACCCCCGGGGGGGGGGGGAGAGCCACAATTCTTGACAGGCAGCCCAAGGATAGCAGCCAAAGAGGTGAAAACATGATTATGTTCATTTCTTTCATTCAAATAACTGTGTGAAAAATAAGATTTTATTGGGCTATTCATAATTATGTATAGAAGAAACATTATTTTATTTAAATTTATGGTGAACTCTGAAAAAAAAAAAAAAAAAAAAACACTTTTGCCCGTTTTGGGGGGGTATTTTGTGAAAAAATCCGAAAAAAACCAGGTGGGTTGGGATTTTCAGAAAAAGTATTTTTTTTTTTTGCCAACCCTAGTTCAGTGTCAGTGTAGTTAGTGAAGATTGTATAGCTCTGATATTTATGACAACGGTGAAGTTGGCAAGCATTAAGTGTAATTATCTGGTGAATAAAGACAGTGAACTTAAGAAGCCAGTGTTTATATACAACCTCTGAGCTGATCTTGTGTGCTGTATAGGGTGACCATAAGAAGAACAACTCACTGGGCAACGTCCTTGTTATACTGAACTACTGTTGTTGGAGCCTGTGGCAATGTGGGATGGGGACAAAGCAATATTTTTGCTCTTTCAGGACGATTAAAGTTAGTTTAGGAGAGATTGTTCATACAGGGTGACCCAGAAAACCTCCCACATTTCAAAGGTAAATGAAAAAAAAAAATGGTTAAAGATAATCAAAATATCATTTGCACACATGAAACTTCATTCAATACAGTTTTTATTCATGTTTTAAAGATGACATCCTCCAAATGGTGGACGCCATTGTCTATACACACTTGGAGGCGATGTCTAAAGGCTGCCATGGCTCGACGGGTCATGTCGGGTGGAACAGCAGCTGTCTTCTGCTGAAGAGCAACCTTAAGGCCTTCAAGAGTTTGGGGTCAGTGAGTTTACAGAGCCACTCAGATGAAAATGAGCTTCATCACTGCACAAGAGAACAGCATCATCCAGAACATGTTGCAGAATGTTCTCGCATAACTCCCTGCAGCTTATCCAGTCTCTCGCATTGAGTTCTTGCACAATCATCATTTTGTATGGATGGAAGAGAAGGTCTTTGTGCAAGATTCTCCTTGCAGTTTCCCGGGATATCCCTACAGCTAAAGTATGCTTCCGCGCAGAACGTCTCGGAGACTGCACAACAGATCGCCTCAATGCTTCAATATTCTCAGGCGTACGAGTGCCCCTAGGTCGACTAGGTGATTTTCTTTTTAAAGCTGAGCCTGTTGCCCTAAATTCTCAACCCACTGCAAGATGGTTTTCCAATCTGGAACGTTTTGGTTCCGTGGAATACTGAAACGTCTTCGAAAGGCCCTCTGCACAGTGATCACTGAACGGTTGTTTGTGAAGAACGCTTCGACAGTGAATGCACGGTGTGCTCCCGACCATGTCATGTTGCAACTGAGGACGGTTGGGGTTGGGCTACCAACAGACCCTAGCCCCGCCCCTCCCGCCTCACTACTGCCAATGCTACAGCCTTTCGAAATGTGGGAGGCTTTTTGGGGTCACCCTGTACTAGCTAGGTCTGATAACAGCTACATTAACTCCTGCACTACCAGATTAGCATTAATAAAAGAATAGCAACAATCATAGGAGCGAAGGGATATAAATACAGCTTTTGGCGATAATGGAACTGCAAAATATGAATGAACTAGCAGAGCTCCCGAAGAGAAAAAAAACGTCCACTTAGTATAGAACACAACGTCGGCCAGTTCATTTGACAATTACGTGTATTAAATACAGTCATTTATAGAATGAAAACGAAATAAAACCGTTACAGTATGACTTTTTATATTTGACCATCCGCCATTGGTCATTTAAACCTTGAAGACCAATACTGCTATTGTTTGTTTTGGCATGCTACCACAGTTTCACAAAATATACAAAATACTCGCATACCTTGACGCTGCCTTCACCCATCTGGCAACCAACTTTGATCATCCGATATTTGTTTTGCAGTTTCACAGTTGTTGAGTCCTTCATGAACAGTAATCAAAGCATTCCTTTCCTCTTTCTGGAACTTACTAGGCTCCAATGCGTTGGCAGGGAGAAAAGATAAAGGCTGGAAACGGCAGGCAGGACTGGAGCAAGAAAAAACGGGTCGCCACAGTGGTGGATTACGTAACCTTTCCCTATGAATATCCAGTGGTTTTTAATCTGTCATTTTGAAACTTAAGTATTACCTCAGAGAGGAGGAGCGTTGCTAGAGGTGCAGTAACTCACATACCCATATCTTCTTTGGGTACGTAGAAAATAATGGCTTAATATTCGTACTCCAATAATCTATAGTTAGTATTGATCTGCGATTTGTTTGTGCCAGCTTGTCTCCCACCCCCTATATCATATTGGGGCATAGAAAATGCCGGAAGGAGAAAAGTATGCAATAATTTCTTTGGTTCATGAAGGATTATACAACTAAGAAACTGCAAGAAAAACTAAATGATCAAGTCAGCCGCCAGATGAGAGAAGGACATCAAGGCACATTTTGTATTTTGCAAAACTGTCAGGCAGCATGCCAGATAAAAAATAGCAGCATTGTACGCCAAGAATGACCAGTGATTAATAGTCAAACATTTGAGTCAAACTGCAATGCTTTCGTTTCGTTCTTCTTTTGTAAATCATTTATTTTATACACTGGCTGGTGAAACGGGCAGGATGATATTGTTGACTGTATGACTAGATTACTTTTTTTTTTCGGTAGGTGTATGTCGTTACGTGTACAAAACATTATAAATCTATCTATTCTATAGCCAGATGCCGCAATCCTGCAAACGGGTAGCCACAAACAAATCGCATCCATGTCGTCCTGTCCCCTACCATTTCACTCCCCTCCTCCTAGCTCACATCCCTCACTCATATACCTCTCCATCCCTCCATCTCATCCTTAGCCTCCCCCTCCCTCTCCCCCTCCCCCCATCCACTTCACTCACATAAACTCTTCTCATTAGACTCTCGCTCTCCATCCTCTCCATATGTCCAAACCACCTCAATCTCCCCTAACGCTTTCTATCACATTCACATCCACACCACAACACTCCTTCACTTCCCCATTTGTCAGTCTGTCTCTCCATGTAACTCCACGTGCTTCTCTCAGATAACTCATTTCCACTGCCCTCACTCTCGACTTGTGTCCTTCCAACAAGGTCCAAGCTTCATTTCCATACGCTAGAGTTGGTATCAATAGTGCAGTATCATGCAGCGACTTTTGTACTTCCATGCTCACTTCCTTATTTTTTATCATTGCTTTAAAAAAACCAGCCACCCTTCTCCCTCTCAAGCACTTTACCTTCCAAGCTTCCTTCCTTACTCATTACACTACCCAAGCACTTAACTGCACTCACATTTTCCATTTCCTTATCAGCCAGCCTCACTGTTCATTGAATGACTTCATTTCTCTCGAAGATCATAACTTTACTCTTCCCTACACTCACCTTTAGATTTCTTTTTCTTACACACTCTCCCAAACTTATTCACCACGCCTTGAAGTTTCCTTGCGTCGTCACTTAATAATACAATATCATCTGCAAAAAAACAATGCAGAAAGTTTCCAAACGCTACCCTCTCTTATTAGGGCCACTGCAACGTCCACTGCTATTCCTTGTATCTCTTTTATAACCCCATCCATATACAGATTGAACAGCCATGAAGACATGACACATCCCTGTTTCAGTCCAACATTCAGATGGAAAAATTCGCTCAGTTCACCATCCACATGCACTGCAGCCTTTGCATCCTCATACGTACTCTTCACGATATTCAACAACTTCCCATTTACTCTGTATATGCTTAGTATTTTCCACATTCCTTGTATACCCACTCTGTCATATGCTTTCTCCAAATCCATGAAGACAACATACAGCTACTTTCCAGTTTCTATAAACTTTTCCATCAAAGACCTAAGGGTTAAAATCTGATCTAAACAATCTCTCCCCTTCCTAAAACCTCATTTTTCTTCTCCAACTAATTCCTCTGTCGTTTCCCTGTCATCAAATATCCTACAATACACTTTTCCTGTTACACTAAGAAGACAAATGCCCCAGTGATTCCCACACACTTCTCTTTCGCCTTTTCCTTTACTAAAGGGGAATAATTATACCTGACTCCCAATCCCCCGGGACTCTACCATCCTAACAGGCCAATCTGCACATCTTCCATATCCCTTCTACCACTATCTCTTCGCCATGCATTATCATTTGACTACACATTGCATCAAGTCCTGGGGCTTTTCTCATTCTGACTTTCTTCATTGCTTCTACTATTTCCATCCTACTGATCCTTTCCTCCCTTCTCACCACCCTCATTCTCCCAGCCATTCCCCTGCCACCTATACTTGCATTACTTTCATTCTCTGTGTTTAACAGTTCCTTAAAGTGTTATCTCAATCTGCTCACTTTTTCTCCCATCTCCACTGTCAAGCTACACCATTTTTACCTTTCACTTTCCAACTAAGTTCTTTATCATCATGTCTAACTCTCTTTACCTCCCTCCAAAACATTTTCTTTCATTCCCTCCACTTTACACCGAATATCCTTTCAAATTCCTCATCCACTGTTGTCTTATTCTCTCTTACTATGCTTTTTCTCTCTCTCTTCCTGTCTTCATAAACTCTCTCTTCCGTCTCTCAATATCCTCCATGCCTCTACTTCTCGTCCACTCACTGTATGATTTCTTCTTTTGCGCCACAGCTTGCGTCACCCCTTCATTCCACCATGCTGTTCCCTGCACCCCCTTTTGTCTTCTCTTCACCCCACACACCACCACATGCTGCACAGATTTCTTCTGCGAATATCTTGCACACACATTCCACCTCCCCTATCTGCTCCAAATTATATTCACCCAATCGCTCCTCCACTTCTCTCATATATTCAGCCTTTTTTCTATCCTCATGCAACCTTTCTACCCTCCTTGAATGGACTACATCCTCCTGTCCTTCTCTTTTTCTATTTCTCCATCGCACTTGAACACTGACTTTCATCACCACCAAGTGGTGGTCAGAAAGTCCACTCCCTCAACCTCTGTATCTCTTGCACCCATTACAGGAGCAGACTGTAGCACCAGTCGAGCAGGGCAGTACTCCCGAGGTGGATAGAAAGCTGATCACAGGGAGTGCTGGAGCTCCCGTTTCATCAGCTCTCAGGACTAGTTCCTGACCATCCCCCTTTGCTGAACTTTTTCAGTGTCTCTGTTACACATAGAGTAGGCCAGCATGATCTCCAATACAAATTTCTCTAACTATCTACACCAAACTACATGCACAGTACACACTACACTTCCTTTTCCAAAATTTAACAAAACTAATGGTGTCTCAACACTCAGCCTCGGAGTCCCCGGGGGGGGGGGAGACCATAAATGCCCCCACCTTCTGCCCCTCTCTCGGTGACGACTTGAGCTGCCTGGAACCACCGTCTGACTCACTTCTTCTTCATTTCTGCAACATTCGCGGCCTTTCCTCTAACTTTCGCTCTGTTGAGCACCACCTCTCCTCCTTTAAACCTCACCTTCTCTTTCTAACTGAGACTCACCTGTCTGAGGCAACTGACAGCAAACTCTTTTCTGTATCCTCCTACTTTCTCTATACTCATTTCAAAGCCAAAGGTGGCTGTTGTGTATATATACGCAACGACTTATCTTGCTCTCGTGTTCCTGAACTCGATTCTTCTGAATTCTCTACACTCTGGCTTCGGCTTTCCTGTCATTCTCTGACTAAATATATCTGTGCTGTTTACTTATCCCATAATTCTACTATCAAAAATTCTTTGACTATCTTACTTCTAAAATGGAACACATTCTATCCATCTCTCCTTTCTCTGAAATCTCCATTCTAGGAGATTTCAATGTTCACCACCACCTTTGGCTCTCCTCCCGTTTCACTGATCCATGTGATGAACAAGCCTACATCTTTTCTATCCTTAATGACCTAGAGCAGCTTGTACAACACCCTACCCATATCCCTGACCGCCTTGGAGAGAGCTCCAACATACTTGACCTCTTCCTTACAACTAATCCTTCTGCTTACGCTGTTAATCTTTTCTCTCCTATGGGCTCCTCCGATCACAACCTTATCACCTTAACCTGTCCTATCACTCCGGTACGGCCTGTGGACCCTCCAGGGAAACGTCGTCTGTGGCATTTTGGAGCCGCGGATTGGGAGGCCCTCAGGCGGTGCTTCTTTGATTTTCCCTGGAATGATTATTGCTTCCATGGCCGGGAGCCATATGAGTGTGCCTTGCGCATTACGGAGGTTATTCTCTTGGGCATGGAAGCATACATTCCTTTCTCGCATCCTTTGTCTAACACAAGAAAGCCTTGGTTTAATCACGCTTGTTCTAATGCTGTCCACAACAAGGAGAGGGCCTACAAAAGGTACTGGAGCCAATCCATCCCTGAATCACATCATCTTTACGTTTCTGCCCGGAATCGTGCTAAGTCTGTTCTTCGCTCTGCTAAAAATAATTTCATTCGTACTAAATGCTCTCAACTCTCCAAGTCGAATTCCTCCCGCTCCTTCTGGCACATTACCAAAAACCTTTCTATCAACTTTACCTCATCATCCTTCCCTCCTCTTTTCTACTCTGATGGTTCTGTAGCTATTTCTTCTACTGATGAAGCAGATCTCTTCGCACAGACTTTCTCTCCCAATTCCACCTTAAACAATTCTGGTGCTGTTCCTCTATCACTTCCCCCCTCTGACTTCCTCGTGGCTGACATTAAAATTTCTTCAGCTGATGTATTTTCTGCCTTCACTGGCCTCAATACTAACAAGGCATATGGGCCTGATGGAGTCCCTCCTGTTGTTCACAAGAACAGTGCTTCTGTGCTTACACCCTGCCTAGGCAAACTCTTTCACCTTTGTCTGTCAACTTGTACCTTTCCTTCTTGCTGGAAGTTTGCTCTCATTCAGCCAGTCCCAAAGAAGGGTGACCATTCCGAACCCTCCAACTATCGTCCAATTGCTTTAACGTCCTGTATTTCAAAAGTTTCCGAGTCAATTCTGAATAGAAAAATTTTAAGGCATCTTTCCTATCACAACCTTCTTTCTGATCGTCAGTACGGGTTCCATCAGGGACGCTCCACTGGCGATCTTCTCACCTACCTTTCAGACTCCTGGTCATCTCCTTTCGGGACTTTGGCGAAAGCTTTGCCATTGCACTTGACATCTCAAAGTCTTTCGATCGAGTCTGGCATAAATCTTTAATTTCCAAATTGTCCTCTTACGGTTTCTATCCTTCTATCTGTGCCTTCGTTGCTAGCTTCCTTTCTGGTCGTTCTATAGCCGCTGTTGTAGACGGCCACCGTTCTTCTCCTAGATCTATCAACAGTGGTGTTCCTCAGGTCCCTGTCCTATCACCAAGTCTCTTCCTTTTATTCATCAATGACCTTCAAAAGCTGTACATCTAACCCTATCCACTCATACGCTGATGACTCGACCCTTTACCTTTCCATTCAGTTCCTGCAACGCCCATCTCAGCAGTTACTTCAACAAACAAGGGATGAGGCTATGGCACACCTAATGTCTGACTTGGCTCTTCTCTCTGACTGGGGTAAAAATAATCTGGTTGTTTTTTAATGCATCTAAGACTCAGTTCTTACACCTATCATCCCGACAAAATCTTCCACAGGTATACCCACTAATGTTTAATAATATTCAGCTTAATCCTGCATCATCCTTGAACATGCTTGGGGTTTCATTTGCTCGGGACTTAACTTGGAAAGATCATATTACATTTCTTGTAAAATCTGCTTCCAAGGGATTGGGTGTGCTAAGCCGACTCCGTTCGTTCTTTACCCCTGCACAATTGTTGACTCTATACAGGGGTTTTATCCACCCATGTGTGGAGTACAACTCTCATGTGTGGGGAGGCTCCCCACATACAGCTCTTCTCAATAGGGTGGAGTCAAAGGCTTTTCGTCTCATTAACTCTCCTCCTCTTACTGACTCCCTTCAACCTCTGTCTCTTCGCCACACTGTTGCACCTTTATCTCTTTTCTATCGCTACTTTAATGGTCACTGCTCCTCTGAACTGTTTTCATGCATTCCTCCACCTTTACGACGGGCGCGTAGCACCCTTGTAGCAGCAAACTCTCATCCCTTTTCAGTCCAACTCTCTAATGCAAGAGTTAACCGTTACTCCCGGTCTTTCATTTATGCAACAGGTGAACTCTGGAACTGTCTCCCTCTGTCTGTATTTCCTGCTGCCTATGATCTCCAGTCTTTCAAACGCAGTGTGTCCAGGCATCTCGAAATGAATGGATCTTGAATTTGGCTCTCTATTGTTTTTTTTTTTTTTCTTGGAGGGAACTGTTATTGCGGGCTCATGGCCTTTGGTTCCTTCTTCCTCGCATTAAAAAAAAAAAAAACCTTCTCATTCTATCATCCACACGCACATAATCAATCACTGTCTTTCGGTCATTCATTTCACCCACCCACCCTTCTCTTCACTCACTGCATATACATTTGGATCATTTTGTGCTTAAAGAGGGTGTTGGTTTTCACCAACCCCTTCCTCGCATAAACGTCCACTAGAGCACTGCCATTCTCCTCCACTTCTGCAGGCACACCCCACTCACCAACTACTCCACCCAGCTTCACATTCTTTGCTATTCCATTCATATCACCAATCAAAAACCCTCTGTCATTCCTCTCAAACTTATTCATCCACACTTCCATATTTACCCAGAACTCTTCTTTCACTCAGCTTGCACGATCTTGCGTTGGCGCGCGCGCGCACGCACACACACACACACACACACACACACACACACACACACACACACACACACACACACACACGCACACACACACACACACACACACACACACACACACACGCACACGCACACACACACACACACACACACACACACACACACACACACACACACACACACACACACACACACACACACACACGCACACACACACACACACACACACACACACACACACACACACGCACACACACACACACACACACACACACACACACACACACACACACACGCACACACACACACACACACACAATCCCTCAAGTCTATATTCCCACTTTCAGTCTTTTCCCACACAATCCATGAACCAACTGATCCATACTCTTACATTCTCCTTCCATCTCATGCACACACCAATTCATCCACCCTCTTTTGCCCCCTCATTCTCATCTGCTCCAGCACATATACCCCATCCATACAACCTCACAATTTAGTCTCACTTAACCCACTTATGTCCACTTTTGCACCCTCAAGCACCTGGACAATCTCTCTCTTTCACCTCATCATTTGCATTCCTTACATTCCATGGTGCAATCTGTACCATGTCCTTTGTCCGGTCCTTGGTCGTCATCTGTTAGTCCGTCCTGATCCGAGGCACTTTGTTTGTATTTTTACAAAATAACTGTTCCAGAGAACGAAGAAGATAAAACACTGATACACAGATAGCTGCTGGATGGTGAAGCATAGCACCAGAAACTTTTGTCAGAAACCATGATATCAATAGTGGTCTACACATATCGTTGGAAATCGTATGGGAAAGTATTGGGTATAACTTAAATTACTTTTCTTAAAATTTGCTGGTATCTAGCTGAAAAGGTCAAAACATATGAAAACTGAGCACCAAAATTGTGATATTTTGGAAACTATTACAGCAAAAAGCGAAGCTACGCACATCATTCGAACACTTGTGATAAAGTACTGGGTGTTACTTAAATGATTTTTTCAAAATTCTCAGCCATACCGCTGAAAAGATCTCCCCCCCTCCCCCCCCCCCCCCAAAAAAAAAAAAAACGCCAGATTGAACACTAAAACTGTTATGTCAGAAACGATTAATAGTGCAGCAAGTCTACGCACATTGCTGATAAACTTATGAGAGAGTAATATGCTTTACTTGACTGGCTGTTTCCTAACCTTGCCATTATTTTGCTAATGAAACCACAAAAACAAGAATATGAGCACTTAAACTGGGTTATATTGGGAACTATTATATCTACAGCGAACCAACGGAGAGAGAGAGAGAGAGAGAGAGAGAGAGAGAGAGAGAGAGAGAGAGAGAGAGAGAGAGAGCGAGAGAGAGAGAGAGAAGCGTTTAATATTATTCTTGCGTAACAACCCTCTTGCATTCATACATGCAGACACATGATGGCCCCCCCTTGTGTGTGTGTGTGTGTGTGTGTGTGTGTGTGTGTGTGTGTGTGTGTGATGAAGATGATTAATTGTTCATTACTTTGACCCATGTTATTCGAATTGTGATCTTTATAAAGGACTGATGTTAGTTTTGTCATAATCCACTAGTAATAATGTCTCGACATGACAGTAGTGTCGGTGGAGAATATAAAATAAAATGTTCCTTCTTGGCTCATGTGTCGAGGCTTCAGATGAATGTATCAGCCTCGTTGCCGGTTGTTAATCGAGTTGGCAGGGAGGTTCAGTGTGGTAACCCGCCAACAAGTACAACAGGCTAATCTCTCTCGAGCATGTGTGTATCACGAAAACGTGATATTTAGGTGGCATTTCTCAAAATTTGCAAAGATCCTGGAGAAAACAACAAAAACAAAAACTCACCAACCTGAGCACATAATTTGAATTAAGTGTGTGAGCTGCCGTGAAATGGAATATGAGTCCAAAATTCCTAACTGATAATTCACACATTGTGAAATAAGGATAATTCTAAAGTGTCCATTATAGCAGACATGTGGGATGGCACACCATCAGACTTTACTGATCTACCAAAAGACCCGCTGACATATCGTAAAAATACCCCCGCTAATACCAACACACCAGCCCTGTATGAGACAGCCCTAGCACGTATTCAATATGGACGGTGGGTGTTAGCGCCGAAGTGGTGACATGTAGAGGTGTATGGTATGCAGGAGGACTACTGGGCCTTGGAAGCAGGCTGTGAAGCCTATGCCAAGAGTCGGACACACACAAAAAAAAATAGCTTAAATAACAGTGGGAAGCTTGATTGCTCGAACACGTTCCGCAGCTTCAAGTGAGGACCCTCATAACTATTCAGCAGTCCCAACAGTATCAATAAAATATTGATAGGTTCGGTAATGGCTATCACAGTCTGGTGCTAAATACAGGTAACTACCTATGAAGCTTGTGTCAACGGCTCTAAACTGGCGTCCTTCACAGAGAGGGATTAGAGAAGAAAAAGATACGAACAGGGGCACAGCTTACCTAAGAGAAGGAAAAGGATTCCATATCCAGGTCTTGGCATGGCCGTCCACATCTTGAGAAATCTTGTATTGGGTTATTCTCTCACTTTCTTAGCTGCGATGCTTTCCTGTGTCTGCAAAGAAAAATATGATAAAACGTGATCTCGTGCAATAACACCAACAGATATTGTAACTTAGGAATATGAGTTTGACAGAGGCAATGGATCACCCTTTTTGCAGCCTTTACTAGTTGAAGTATGATTTCTGTGGCAAGAGAGCAGGCCCAAAATTTTTTCATATATATATATATATATATATATATATATATATTGTTACGGAAGAGAGAGAGATAATGAACACTTCGAGTGAGAATACTAAAATCACTACTGTCCCGCAAAGTTCCAGGTTCAAAACAAAAGAGTTAGGTAAAATTACAAGTTAAAGTTTAATGCTCAAACTAACAACTAAACATTCAGGACTCATAAGGATAATGTAATGGCAAAAACAGGTTAAAGATATGGTTAACTGCAATAGCCTCTATTAACACGAATTTAGCAAGAACAAATTTATCTAAGCCAGCTCTGATAAAATGGGAAAACCGAATAATGCTCAGTTAAAGTAAGATATAATATTATTACAGATACAAAATATTACTCACACTGGCTGACTTTAAAAACTTTACATGAATCACAAAAACCTTACCAGGCCTGCGAATTAACGCCTCAGGCTATACAGTACAAGAAAAATGGTAATAACACTAATACTCAAATTATACAGCAGCTAGATGGCTGGAGACTTCCTGAGCACTCACAAAAATAATAATACACTTTACAGGGGAGGACAGAGATGTGAACAAAATGAGGAGTAGATCTAAGTGGCAATTAATGCAGAGACTGAGCTCATTATATAGGGGCCGGCAGAGCTTGATACAACTTGAAAGAAGGACGCGCAAATGAAGCCATAGGGGACAAAGAGTTGACAATCCTACTCTGAACAACAGAAAGAACGACTTATTCTACTATAAGGGGGAGAAGAGGGGAGTGAGAGAGAACAGGCAAGCCTGGTCACTATGGAAGTCACGAGGCGAATCGTGATCAAACATGCAGCATACTGTACGTTAGAATTATACAAAGGATGATGATATCATAGGCTATGTAACACCTCCCCACAAAGAAAAGGAAATTTACAAAGGAAATTTCTTATTACTCTAAAACAATCTGTCTAAAGTCTAGATAAGCAATCTGCAATAACATTTTCTTTCCCCTTGACATGTTGTATGTCTAATGAATACTCCTGAAGAAGTAGACTCCATCTTGTCAATCTCTGATTTTTATCTTTAAACTTACTAAGGAATTTCAGTGGGTTATAATCGGTATAAATGACTATGGGGTCAAAACCAGAACACAAATAAAATGAAAAATGCTGTAAACCCAAAATCAAGGCCAAAAGCTCTTTCTCAATAGTTGAGTAGTTCTTTTGAGTTGGAGTGAACTTCTTACTGTAATAAGATACAGGGTGTTCAATACCCTGATCATCCTCTTGCAGCAAAACAGCCCCAGCTCCTGTATCACTTGCGTCAACAGCCATCTTAAAAGGCTTAGCAAAATTTGGAGTAGCGAGCACTGGCTGACTTAATAGGATAGCTTTAAGTTTACTGAAAGAGGATTCACAGTTATCGGTCCAGACAAATTTAACTCCCTTTTTCAGTAGGTCTGTAAGTGGTGATACAAGAATTGAAAAGTTAAGAACAAATCTCCTGCAATAAGCTACCATTCCCAATAATCTTTGTAGCTCTTTCCTACTTTTAGGTCTGGGAAGATCACTGATAACCTGAACCTTAGCTCCTGGTGGTGCAACATGTCCATCACCAATTACGTACCCGAGGTACTGAACTTTAGCTTGACCAAACTCACACTTTGATAAATTAGCTACAAGATTAGCCTGAACCAAACGCTCAAGAAATTTACTGACATGGCATAGGTGATCTTTCCAGTTGTCACTGAAGATTAATACATCATCAATATAAACAACACACCCTGCCAAACCCTATGTTACAACATTGATGAGTTTCTGAAAAGTGGCTGGTGCATTCTTCATACCATATGGCATTACAGAACATGCAAAAGTCTTTCCTAGTGTTACAAAACATGAGATCTCCCTAGCACGTTCAGTCATAGGTACTTGCCAGTATCCCTTTAACAAATCAAACTTACTTATGTACCTAGCCTTTCCAATCTTGTCTATGTAATCTTCCACGCAAGGGAGAGGGTAAGTGTCTGTTTTGGTTATCTGATTAACACGTCTGTAGTCGATGCAAAGCCGCTGTGACCCACCTGGCTTAGGGACAAGAGTGACAGGAGAACTCCACTCGCTCTGACAGGGCTCAATCATCTTGTGGTCCAACAGGTAGCCAAGCTCCTTCTGGATGAGAGGAACTTTCACTGGGTTCACACGGTAAGGAGGCAGTTTAATTGGCTTTGCGTCTCCAACATCGACATCATGCATCAACACAGTGGTTCTTCCTGGAGTGGCACGGAACACTTGCGGGTACTCCTGCAGTAATGCCGAAAACTCCTGTCTTTCCTCGGGAGCTAGATGAGAAAGCTTAGTCTGGAGATCATTCATGATATCAGGATTCTTCCCCAAACTATCACTCAGGCTCATGCTGCATGGGAGAACTTCACTTGCAGACTCGGGTGGAACAGCTACAGTGCAGACTGGGTTATTTTCGTCCCGTCTGTGATATAACTTTAGCATGCTGATGTGACAAAGTTGCTTGTTCTTTCTACGATCTGGTGTGGCGATGACATAGTTGACATCACTGAGTTTCTTCTCCACGAAATAAGGACCACTAAACTTGGCTTGACGAGGTTGCCCATGCACTGGTAGCAGAATCAAAACCTAATCTCCTGGCTGAAAGTGGCGTAACCTGGGCAGGGATGTACAAAACTCCGTCGGATGGCAGCCTTAAGGCTGGCCTTATATGAAATATTAAAGGCGGCCCTACGGCTGCCTCTAAGGCCCATGCACGACGACCCTTTGCTTTGTCTTAGGGCTGACTTAAGTTTCGTGCATTGGTCTTAGCTAAGGCTGGCCTTAACTGTAGGGAATGTTTTAGGGGAAATCTAGAGCGTCAGCTGCGACCTTGCCGACCAATCAGACGGCAGAACACAAACACTGGGCCAATCACAGACCTTCATGAATCAGCTGGGGGTGAGAGGCGAGAGGAGTGTTTATGTTACCGTCATAGTGGGAAACCAGTCACTGTATAGAACGCCTAGGTAAACTTCAAGCCAAGGTATAAGATAAAATCATCTGTACACATTTCCTTGGTATTCTGTAGATTACAGTGTTTATTTTAGGCAACGTGAGAAACGACCAAACTGCAGCAAACCGACAAACTGTGAACTCAGTCATTTGAGTACGTTAGGTTAATTTAGGCTGCGGTTAGTTTTAGGCTGGGATGGTCTGGGCTACGTTTGTTCGATTACGGTAGGTTAGGTTAGAAATTTAGGTAAGTGCTTAACATAACGTTCTTCTAAATTTACCTAACCTAACCTAACCTAACCTACATTATCCCAGCCTAACCCCTTGTTATTACATTATACTTTGCCATAAAAATATTAGACATTCTACAGAATACCTATGCATTCTATTAAAGTCCCAGGTTAGGTAAAATATATAAAGTCAGAATGAAATAAACTTATTTCATACTTTGCCAAAAAATGTTGGTCATTCTATAGAATTCCTAGGCGTTCTATACAATACCTTATTTCACACAATGCTGGTAACAAAAACACAACAGTCAAGGATAAGCACGTGAAGTGCCGGTAATTAATTGAAAATGTCGGGTGCAATGACAAGACGTCCCAATATTAGTGATGAAGAGCAATACACCCACACAACCTTTAAAACATTAGTAAGATGAGAGGGTTTAGGAGTAAAGAAATAAAATAGCAATATGAATGGGAACTTATTACGTTTGCCTTGTTTTACCTAACCATTGTCTAATTTTAAACAAAGTAATCAGCAACCACAATTACCTGGCATAAAAATGTCACCATAGACACCTTGGTTCAGATCTCTGGCGGTTAGAATTAGCCCAGATATTGGCAGCGTGAGTGCTGCCATGATATCTGTAATTACAGCTCATTATCATTTTCTTGCTGTCAAACAACTTGCACAGCCAGTGAATGAAACCGTTTGCGGCTGACAAATACATTTTCTTTGTGATCTGGGGCTTAATTGGTATTAGGGTTCAATCCATTGCTCCAAGCACTTTAGGAAGTTAGGAATAATGATGAATTATCACCAATCCATAATATGGCTGCATGGCATAGTAGAGGGAAAATAAAGACCGTAAGAAACACACAAACATCAAGAAAAGGGGGTAGAATGGAAGACAGAAGAGGACATTAAGGAAAGAAAGACTGGAGACAAATAGGCCCTTTTTAGTTGCCCCTTACAAGCAGGGATACTGGGGATGCATTCTTCCCCTCCCTTCCCGTGGGAACCCAAATACTTCAAGAAATTTTTTTATTCTGTGGAAACCCTCGTCTCTGTCCTTCTCAGCAAACCACTGGGCATCTTTAATTTTTCTCAGTCATTTTCTGTATAAAGTATCTGTCACACGTGATATTACTTTGCATGCACTTGACTCATGAATACCACCCTCCAACAACACTGCAAATTCCTACTAGCGTAGAACCTCTGGGTTGCCAAAAATTGTTGTGTAGGCAAGAATGGCATGGCAGTGTAACGTGACACTCCCAATATGAGGCTCAAGTTCCGTTAAACGAAGGAATTCGCTCCTGGGGAGGCGATATTGTCTCAATACATGTTCATCATTTATGTTACAGGGGTTCAGTGGCTCCAAGAAACCTCCATTCCCTTCGCAAAGCAAGATCTAGTTCACAGACAACCATCAACTCCAAGCCGAGGCAAACAATAACAAGTTGGGTCCGGTTTGTGCTACAGAGAATATCAAATCGGAGTTATTTTATTTACGGGTCTCAGTACGGTAAGGCTGCTCCGACCCAGCCTCAGCGGTTGAGGCGGCCTTACCGAGGCTTACCCTCCTGTTGGTGCTTCGTGCATGGGCCTTAGCGACCCACGGCCTTAAACTACCCGACTTAAGGCCGTGTGTAGCCTTAAGGCCGTTTGTGCATCCGGGCACTGGACTTCTTATCATAACAAGTCTTCATCTTCTCCTGAGCAGCTCCTAAATTCTCTCTCGCCAGCTGTAAAGCAGTGGACAGCCGTTCTTTCAACTTCATCACATACTCCAGCAGGTTGACGTCATCTTCCTCCGACAGCCAGCATTCCTTGAGTAGCTTAAGGGGTCCTCTTACTTCATGTCCAAACAGTAGCTCAAAGGGTGAGAAGCCCAGTAATTCATTTGGAGATTCTCTTGCGGCAAATACAACGAAAGGAAGACCTTTATCCCAGTCTTTCTGATGTTCCAAACAGTATTTCCTGAGCATCGATTTGAGTGTTTGATGATATCTCTCCAACGCTCCTTGGGTCTGGGGATGGTAAGCTGAAGACGTGATCTGGGTGATGCCCAACTCTTTCAGAGACTGCTTGAAAACATTCGACATGAAATTACTTCCCCGGTCTGACTGTACCTCCTTGGGCAGACCAAACTTGGTGAAGAACCCTAGCATTCCCTTAACCATGTTCTTTGCTGAGGTATTTCTAAGTGGAATGGCTTCAGGATAACGAGTAGCCATATCAATCAGGGTCAACACATAAGAAAATCCTGAAGAAGTCTTAGGAAGAGGGCCCACAATATCCACCAACACACGGGTGAATGGCGCCTCAAAAGGAGGAATGGGAACTAGAGGTGCAAACTTTTCGGTCTGATTTCACTTCCCCACAACTTGACAGGTGTGATAAGACTTACAATACCAGGAAACATCTCTGAAGATACCTGGCCAGTAGAAGTGTTTCAAAATGCGTGCCACAGTCTTCCTCACTCCAAGGTGTCCTGCCAAACTGGAATCATGAGCCACTCTAATGATATCCTGCCTACAAACACGAGGGATGACTTGATGTACAACCTCCCATTCACAGTCGGTTGATGCTGTTGGGGGTCTCCACTTTCTCATAAATACTCCTGACTTTATATAATAACAAGTAGAAGCACAAGCTGACTCTTCCTCACTGCAACAGAGTTAGCTAGACCTTTCAACTCAGGGTCAGCAACCTGCAACTCAACCAACTCTTGACGAGACAAATCATCAACACTGTGGGGTGCTGCCTCATCTGGTGAGTGGTCCAAATTAGCAAGAAAAGTGTCAGGTAGGATAACATCATCATCATCATTATCCTCTAAGTCACCAGTAACTTTAGACTTAGCCCTAGTGACAGCACATGCAGAGAACACCTCAAGGACATCACAATCCTGGGTCGCAGTCACTGGTTCACTAGACAACTGAGGAGCTGGACACACTTGACTTCCACCAATATCATTTCCAAGTAAGAAAGTTACACCTGACACTGGGAGTGTCTCAACCAACCCAACCAAAACGGAACCATTAACAAAACCAGACCCTAAATTCACTCTGCACAGAGGGACAGAGACGTAATTATTCCCTACACCTTGTAAGATTACAGTTTCATCAGAGGAATTAACATTAGAGCCTAGAACACTGGTCAGCATAAGGGATTCGCAAGCACCTGTATCACGATATATTTTAACTGATTTCCTGTCTTTACTGTCCAGAGGACTGACAAAACCATCAGACAGGAAATTAGCACATGAACTCTTGAGAGTGTCACCCACGTTACTGCTCAAAAGAGGAGCTTCATCATGAGAATTTAATTTACCCCTAAAAGCAGGTTCAGTTAACTCGGTTAAAGATTTCTGGGAACTCTCAAGGGTGGACGCTAGACCAATTGACTGAATATTTAAAGACTCCTTTTTGTTCACATCACGCTGTCTCCTGAAACATTTCTCCGTAGTATGACCAAGCTTACTACAATAAGTACATTTACTTTTCTGAAATCTAGAGGTGAAGCTGGTATTTACTTCCTGAGAAACATCATCTTTATTCTCTTTCCTGTTACCTGTACTCTGAATAGAGGCAATGTACTTACTCTCAGCTTTCCTTTTTTCTTTAGAATATCTCTTGTGAGTGAGAAGATATTCATCAGCTAAAACTGCAGCATCAGACAAATTATCTTTTCTCAAGATATAGGCTTACATCTTTATTAATACACCTTTTGAAGTCCTCCAGCAAAATCATCTTAAATTTATCAAAATCAGAATTTACATTCTTAGAATTTAACCACTGCTCTAACAGATCTTCTTTGATTTTTGCATACTCAACATGGGATTGCTTATCTTGCTTATAAGTTGTCCTAAATTTTACTCTATAGGCTTCAGCAACAAGCTCATAGGCCTTAAGAATCAAGCTCTTAACTACATCATAATTATCAGATTGATCCTGAGGCAAAGATGCATAAGTTACTTGAGCTTTACCTGTGAGAACACTCTGTAGGAGTACTGGCCAATACTTTTTGGGCCAATTAAAACCTGTAGCTACCCTCTCAAACAACTGAAAATACTTTTTTAAATCAGATTCATGAAAAGGAGGGACAAGTTTAACATTTTTAGCCACATCAAAATCATCAGAGCTAGATGATCCAGTTCCACCTTGTTTCATGCGATACTCATGGTCTGCTTGAACCCTAGCTAGTTCAATTTGTGCCTGAGTCTGTGCCTGTGCCTCCTGAATACGAGCCTGAGACTCAGCCTCCTTAGCCTCAGCCTCCTTAGCACGAGCCTGAAACTCAGCCTCCTGAGCACGAACCTGAAACTCAGCCTCCTGAGCACGAGCCTCCTGCAGGGCTAGCTGTAACTTAGCTATTTCAATCTGAGTTTGCTCATCTGGAGGAGTTACATTAAACAAGCTTTTATTAATCATGTCAACAATTTGATCTTTAGAATGTTGAGAGCGAACAGCAATTTCCAATTGTTGAGCAACAAGCTTAAGTTCATTCTTTGTTCTGTTTTCTACATCACACACTGTTTGCACATTTGACAAAAAATCTTTGGCTTCATCAAGAGCAGTAATAATAGACATCATGAATAAATCGCAGTCACAAAATATCAAGCAATATCCTTATGATAATATCCTGAATATCGTGATAAGAGGTCGCCAAATTTATGTTACGGAACAGAGAGAGATAATGAACACTTCAAGTGAGAATACTAAAATCATTACTGTCCCGCAAATTTCCAGGTTCAAAACAAAAGAGTTAGGTAAAATTACAAGTTAAAGTTTAATGCTCAAACTAACAACTAAACATTCAGGACTCATAAGGGTAATGTAATGGCAAAAACTGGTTAAATATATGGTTAACTGCAATAGCCTCTATTAACACGAATTTAGCAAGAACAAATTTATCTAAGTCAGCCCTGATAAAATGAGAAAACCGGATAATGCTCAGTTAAAGTAAGATATAATATTATTACAGATACAAAATATTATTCACACTGGCTGACTTTAAAAACTTTATATGAATCACAAAAACCTTACCAGGCCTGCGAATTAACGCCTCAGGCTATACAGTACAAGAAAAATGGTAATAACACTTATACTCAAATTATACAGCAGCTAGATGGCTGGAGACTTCCTGAGCACTCACAAAAATAATAATACACTATACAGGGGAGGACAGAGATGTGAACAAAATGAGTAGATCTAAGTGGCAATTAATGCAGAGACTGAGCTCATTATATAGGGGCCGGCAGAGCTTGATACAACTTGTAAGAAGGACGCGCAAATGAAGCCATAGGGGACAAAGAGTTGGCAATCCTGCTCTAAACAACAGAAAGAACGACTTACTCTACTATAAGGGGGAGAAGGGGGGAGTAAGGTAGAACACGCAAGCCTGGTCACTATGGAAGCCACGAGGCGAATCGTGATCAAACATGCAGCATACTGTACGTTAGAATTATACAAAGGATGATGAAATCATAGGCTATGTAACAATATGTATATATATATATATATATATATATATATATATATATATATATATATATATATATATATATATATATATTTGTGTGTGTGTGTGTGTGTGTGTGTGTGTGTGTGTGTGTGTGTAATTCAAGTTATCATTTGAAAACGATAAACCTAAAAGTATTAATATATCAAAATTTGTATTCAAAACATCCGAAAGTATCTACATTGCAAAACACCTCTGCCGAAAATTGTACAGCAGTTACAACAGCTCGTCCATGAAACAGCAAGGGTAGAAAACGAATTCTTAGTGTAGCGCTGAACAAAACATGAAAACCTTAAACAAATAAAAGGGAAGAAAACTAAGAGGTAATGACCTGATATCATTAGAAATGCAGTGAGGTTTTTCACACACGTAACTGCCAAGGAAAATATCCTATGTGGATTTCTTAGAGTACGACACGGTATCATCGCTATACCAATCCAGGTTCGTATTTCATTTCTAGGTATTAACAGGGAGAGGCAAATAGACCCTGCCCAAAGGTCTGATGACGTGCACCGGAATCAAACAAGAGACCTCTTGAGTGCCGTACGAGTGCACACCACTGCTGCCTCCTTCAAGCAATGCGTTATATATGAACGAACTGCCTGTAAATCAAAAGGATATGAAAATAAAAAAATTACTTACCTTGCCGTTTCTCGAAAAGAAGGACGGACAACAGACATCTCAAGATGAACTTATCCCTATTTTGCCTCATTTTGTTCAGTTTTTCCTGGAATGAGTTGTTCGTTTTAAGCTTCTTGCCTTTGGCACTTTCATTTTTTTTTAATAATGTACTTTTTGGATATGAAAACACGAGAAAGTAAAAGACATAATTTTCAAAACTGAATAGCAGAAATTAGTATGCATATGCCACGTATTCCTTAACAAAAATATGGAATGGATAACAATGGTAACAGTGTCAACCAAAAGAGGAAAGACAGAAGCTGAACTACGGGGCAAGAAATGGAGGATGGACAAACATTGTAACAGGGTCAACCCTGAGAAAAATTGTGAACACTGAACCAGAGGAGGAATGACATCCGTAAATTCGCCAAGCTGGGGCCAGAGTGGCTAGCAACTGATAGGTTACAATTGGAGAATTTTTTTTCCCCCCCGAACTAGCACAAACTACCGTAGTAAAAAATTTTTACGTTGAAAACTTCAGATTGTTCTTATGTCCGCTTTTCTATGATTAAGAGTGATGGTGAGGGTGGAGTTGGTGGCAGGTTGAGCCAGATCTACTCGTGTAGTGTCACAGATCAATGCTCACCCATTTCACCATTTCCAGTTCTCAGTTTTCTCTGCTGGATAATATTTCTGAGCTGATAGAGGCTTAGTATGTCCATTTATGATTCCCTTTGATATGATACGTCAGGGAGAAATGCGACGAATACAGAGGGATAGCAGGTGAACTTTTGTCCTCCACAACACTGCATCACAAATCAAGCTACATCATTATTTTGGACACTGCAGACTCTGGCATGAGTTGCACACACTGGTAATCAGTATGGAGTTTAACTGTCCCTCAGTCAGGGCGGGTGGACAGGCGGTGTGGAAGAAGTGGCTGGATTGGGGTGGGTTGGATGGGAAGGGTGAATAGAGCGAATAGGTGGGATGAGTGGGTGGGCAGTCAGATGGGGATAGGTGGGTGGCCTGGTAGGGTGGCGAGGGTGGGCTAGGAGGGCTGCGTAGATGTGTGGACATAGTGGGTGAGAAAAGTGGCTGCATGTGGTCGGTGAGCCAGGTGTGTGGGTTGGTGGGCTTTGTGTGTGAGTGGGTTAGCGGGTAGGCTTGTTGGGTGCGTGGATGGATGGATAGGTGGATGTGTGGCTTCCTGGAGGGCAAGGCAAGAGACGGACTTACTCACTGGGTGAAGGGTTAGGTATTTTTGTTGGCTGGTGGGCTGATGGGGGAAAATAGTTCCACTGGGGATTAGCTCCAGGGGTAAATACTGTAGAGCCATGAGTGAAAAAGGTACTCTTGAGAAATTGGGTTCATAAGAGGAGCCGCCCCTGGGGGAAATGGGTGCAGGTTTAAACATAGATCCAACGTTCAAAATTTAAAAAAAAAAAAAAAAATCCATGGAAGAAATAGACCTATTAGAAAAGTGGGTTCAAGTGGCGATTTTTTGTGCCTTCCTGAGCAGAAAATACGTCCATGGGGAGAAATGGGTTCATGGAGAAAAAACGTCTAAGGATGAAAAATGGGGCTTTGGGGAAAATAGGCTCATGGAGAACACAGACCATTGGATGAAAATAGGTCCAGAGGGATAATACATACTAAGGGGGAAATTGGTCCTGAGGGATAATATACTAAGGGGAAAATTGGTCCACAGGGGAAACTAAGTCCATGGGGAAAATAGATTCATAATAGATACAAGTCCAAGTAAGTTCATAGGTGATAAAAGGTCCAAGGGAGAGAATTGGTCTAATGGGGAAGAATGGGTCTGTGGGATGAAAATAGGTCCACGGAGAAAATAGGTAGGTGGGGAGATGATCGTAAACAGTGTGGCCAGAGACAGGCTAATGTGCGAGTTATTTATAAATATTCGTTACTTTGGAGAACTCACAGTATTACTAGTCTTAATTATCGTCTCTATACGGAGTAAAGAAAAGAACATAGTACTGTATTATAGTATTACACAAGTGCTCGTGGGCCCTTCGGGCCCCTCGCACTTGCTCCTGTGGGAGGGCTCTCGTGCTGCTATAATATATTTTAGTTATAGCTATGGACAAAAAATTCTACAGAGATCCTATGCCGGGCGCCGAGAGCGGCTTTTTGGGGGGGTCAAAATGTGATCGCTCCTTAAATATAGTAAAAGTTTTTCAATCGCGATAGGACCAAGTTTTTTCACATCAGCGAATTTTTTTGCGATTTTTATGCCAATTTTGGTGTGATTTGAATGTGTAGTTTCGGCTGCCCAAAATACACACACACACACACACACACACACACACACACACACACACACACACACACGGCTAGTGCTATAGTAACAGGTGAAAATACACAGTATCTGATGGATGCAAACGCCTTTCCATCAGTGTGAGTTTTTCTGGACTTTTTAATCGAATGTATCAGCAAAAAATGTAAGTACAACATCAGCATTAACGCTGTCATAATAGGAAACTTTAGCACCTGACGATTCATATTAACTGTGAGTGAGCCATAAGAGCCTGAGATTATCAAGACTGTCACCATTACCCTCTCATCTCCGGAACAACTCTAGTATTCTATAAATAGAAATGTGTAATTTACAACCATAGTAAAGACAAAGCCAAAGATATATGTTCTCCAGCTCTCACAGTCGGAGATCAGTCATACATATTTTGGCATGACATGGAATCCAAGAGAGAGAGACAGATTCCCCTCCCCCCCCCCCCCAGTAGCACAGCTTTGGAATGGAAGCCTAGAATTTAAATGTCAGCAGTGAAGGAGGATAGATTTCAAAAACTTTCCTCTTCACTAACTGTGTTACTTGGAGGAGATGGCATCATATTTCATTTCATGCCTGTGATTTACACACGATTATTTCAGCGTAGATATGACCTCTCGTATCCAAGGGATTAATAAAGACTACACTATTATTGGCCATCTCCTTGGGGAAAAAAAAAAAAAAAAGATCCCAAGTTGAATCGTCTGTTAATAACAAGAAAATAATACTGACTACAAAAACCAAAAATGCAATATAAAAGATGTGATCTTTTTGTAAGAGTGTCGTGTGCTAACACCGCACAAGCATAGGACAGTTGTTACTGCAGTTCTTTTTCCGCGAGTGCTGGTGAAGAGCTGTCGAACGAAATACTTGTATTAAATATGACTGATGGTTAAGATTAGTGGGCTATAAAGAAACGAAAGATATGTTTAATAGATGCATGCTGGACCTCGAAAAAAACAAGGATGAAGTGGTGCAGTGCGGTAAAAAAAATAATAATAATAATAATAATAATAATAACCAGGACACATCGTTCAGATAGTCTCAGTTCTTGACAACAAAATCAAATGACAAAGAGGAATGAGGAGGAACACAGTTAACTTCTTCAGATCTATGTATCTGTCTATCTATTGCCAGACGCCTTAATCCCATACGGGGTGGCCACAAATAAATTGCCTCCACGTCACCGTCCCCGGCCATTTCATTGCCCTGCTCCCAATTCACACACCCCTCTCTCATATACCTCTCCACTCTATCCCTCCATTTCATCCTTGACCTTCCCCTCCCTCTCTCCCCCTCCACCTCATTCACATACACTCTCCTCGTCAGTCTCTCACTCTCCATCCTCTTCACATGGCCAAACCAACTCACTGTATTTCTCCTAACGCTTCCTATCACATCCACATCCACACCACAACGCTCCTTCACATCCTTATTTGTCAGTCTGTCTCTCCATGTGACTTCACAGACTTCCCTCAAATAACTGATTTCCACTGCTCTCATTCTTGACTTGTGTCCCTCCAATAACGTCCAAGCTTCACTTCCATATGTTAGAGTAGGTATCACAGTACTGCCATGTAATAAGTTTTTCACTTCCATGCTCACTTCCCTGTTTCTTATCACTGCCTTCAAGGACCAGCAACCTTTCTTCCTTGTTGTATATACCCTTTCAAGCACTTCACCCTCCAAACTTCCGTCCTTAATCATCACACTCCTCAAGCACTTAAACGTACTCACATATTCCATTTCCTCATCATCCAACCTCACCGTACATTCACTGACTTCACCTCTCTCGAACGACCATAACTTTACTCTTCCCTACATTCACCTATAGATTCAGTTTCTTACACACTCTTCCAAACTTATCCACCAAGCCTTGCAGCTCCCCTTCGTCTTCACTTAACAACACAGTATCATCTGCAAACAACAGTACAGGGAGTTTCCAAACACTGCCCTCTCTCATTAGGGTCACTCCAACATCCACTGCCCTACCTTGTATCTCTTTTATAACCCCATCCACATAAAAGTTGAACAACCATGGAGACAAGACATATCCCTGTTTCAACCCAACCTTCAAATAGAAAAACTCACTCAGTTCACTATCTACACACACTGCAGCCATAGCACCTTCATACATACTCTTCACAGCATTCAACAACTTCCCATCTACTCCATAAATTCTTAATACTTGCCACAGTCCTTCTCTATCCACACATATTTTCGCCAAATCCAACTTCTTTCCCTTCTCCAGAAACTTTTCCACTAAAGATCTAAGAATGAATATCTGATTTACACAACCTCTTCCCTTCCTAAACCCTCCCTGTTCTTCTCCAGCTAATCCCTCTGTTATTTTCCTAACTCTGTCGAGAAGTATCCTACCGTATATTTTTCCTATTACACTAAGAAGGCTAATGCCCCTATGATTACCACACATTTCTTTTTCCCCTTTCCCTTTGTACAAGGGAATAATTATACCTGACTTGCAGTCCTCCGGGACTCTACCTTCATCCCAGGCCAATCTGCACATCTTCCACATCCATTCTACTACTCTCTCTTCCCCATGCTTCAGCATTTCACCACACACTCCATCAATTTCTGGGGCTTTCCCCATTTTGACTTTCTTCATTGCTTCCACAACTTCCATCGTACTGATTTCTTCCTGTCCTCTCACCTCCCTTCTTCCCCTAGCCATTCCCCAGCCACTTATACTCACATTACTTTCATTCTCTATGTTCAACAATTCCTTAATCTACCATTTTAATCTTTCACTCCCCTACTAACTTCATTGCCACCCTTTCTGACTCTCTTTACCTCTTTCCAGAATATTTTCTTACATTCCCTCCACTTGACACTCAAAATCCTTCCAAATTCCTCATCTACTCTCTTTTTACTGACTCTTACTAATCTTTTCACCTCTCTTTTCCTTTCTACATATAACTCTCTCTTCCGTCTCTCAACTTCTTCTACGCCCCTATTTCTCATCCATTCATTATATGCGTTTTTCTTTTGTGCCACAGCCTGTCTCACCTCTTCATTCCACCATGCTGTTCCTTGCATCCCCTTTTGTCTTCTCTTCACCCTACACACCACCTCACATGCTATACATATTTCTTCCGTGAATATCTTACACACGCCTTCCACATCCCCCATCTGCTCCAATTCATATTTACCCAGTCGTTCCTCCACTTCTCTCTTATGTTCTGCCTTTTTCTCATCCTCTTGTAACCTTTCCACTTGCATCTACTCCTTCCTCCCGTCCTTCCCTTCTTCTGTTTCTCCATTTATTTGGACCTTGATTCTGACCACCATTTGGTGGCGGTCAGAGTGTCCACTCCCTCAACCTCTATATGCTCTTGCATCCATTACACATCTTCGCATCCTTTCATCCACACACACACATAGTCAGTCATTGCCTTCCTTTCATTCAGTTCACCACCCACCCTTCTCATCACTCGCCATGTATACCTGTGGATCATTTTGTGCCTGAAGATGGTATTGGCTATCACCAACCCCCTCCCGGCACAAATGTCCACTAGAGCACCGCCATTCTCATCTGTCTCAGCAAGCACACCCCACTCACCAACTATTCCATCTACCTTCACATTCCCTACTTAACCAGTCATATCACCAATCAGAAACACTCTCTCATTCCTTTCAAACTTTTCCATGCACACTTCCACATTTGTCCAGAACTCTTCTCTCACTCTGCCTGCACGATCTTGCGTTGGCGCACACACGCACATAATCGCCCACATTTGTAGTCGAACTTTCAGTCTTACCCGCACAATCCTTGAGCCAACTGATCCATACTCTCTTATATTCTCCTTCCATCTGTTACTCACAATACACACTCCTTCTTTTGCCTTCTCATTTTCACCTACTCCTCCATACTCTCTTATATTCTCCTTCCATCTGTTACTCACAACAATACACACTCCTTCTTTTGCCCTCTCATTCTCACCTACTCCTGCACATATTCACCATCCATACTTTCATTCTCTCGCACTCTCATCTCTCCATTTAGTTTCAGTTAATCCACGTACATCCACTTTCGCACCCTCAAGCACATGGACAATCTCTCTCTCTTTCACCTCATCATTTGCACCCCTTACATTCTTCAGATCAAGGCTATAATTTTAATTTTATTCTTGATTCTATAGCAGTTTTTTCTTCCATTTTAGGGAATTTTCGAAGAGTGAAAGTTTTGAAGTATATCTAATCAGTTCAGCTTGTAAAATCTCTCCTGATCAGAATATAACACCAGAAAATATCGACCATGAAATACAAAAGATGTGCTCACGCTTATCGCATTAAGCATTTCAACTCGGCATATTATCAGTAATCGTGGGTGTCGCACTTTAATATGACACCCCATGCATAAGGTGTAGGGACACATCCAACAAAATGCTCACTAAGCCCAGCTTTAAGCATGAAAACTAAAAAAATATCGCTCTATAATTGCAAAGCTACATGTAGGGCTCCGCTAATCTTCGTAGGAGTCTCAAAATCGAGTCACAAGAATATCGATTTTTTTCAGCCATAGTGTGTTAGGTCCAAAAGACTTCTTAACAATTGGGGATGTTTATTTTCATACTTAGAGCAAAATTCAAATTAGTGACTAAAAAATATTCTCCAGCAATCAGGCCTCGTCTCAGAATATACAATACTCCACGGATTCATGTTGCCCCATTCCACTATGCATCTTACGTATGCTGTACTAGCAATCACAGTATACTACTGCCCAAAGTGTACTCACAAAATGGCTGTAGCTGGAGGAATGTAGTAATGAGTATAGAAAACTGAATCTCCTCCTATCTCAAAGGCTCTCTTTCATGTGATTTTTTTCTTTTTAATGTCTCGTTTCTACACCTTTTCATATCAGTCATGATAATAGATTATGTAGTAGTCGTAGTCGAGCTGTAGGTAACAGTGAGTAAATATGTGCGGAAACAACTTTATTTCACTTGTAGTCGATGACAGGAGTAGTTAAAGATGGATACTGGGGTTTGACTGTAGTTTTATTGTCTTCAACGGGAAAGCTCAAGCTGAACACAGCGTGTATTACACAAGGGCGTTTATATGCTAACTAACTTCTCACTAGATCCCTGTTCTCTCTCTCTCTCTCTCTCTCTCTCTCGACAACCTCTCGCCCCCGTGGCTGTCTCCCTTCTATCTGTCTAATTCCTCCTTTCTTGTATAGGAGAGCTTGTGCCACGTGTACTGTACATGTGGGATTGTTCTAGAAGGCTGTATGTGTGTGTGTGTGTGTGTGTGTGTGTGTGTGTGTGTGTGTGTGTGTGTGTGTGTGTGTGTGTGTGTGTGTGTGTGTGTGTGTGTGTGTGTGTGTGTGTGTGTGTGTGTGTGTGGTCACGAGGCCCTGCTTGTGGGTTGTTGTGCTCTGTGAGACATTCCAGAGAGGTGCTACGTCATTTCCTTTCCCACACCTAGCTTGATTTCACCCTTCAGACTACACATTTATGTCCCTATCTATTATGCAATGTATTATGATAATTTTAGAGTCCTAACATCCATTCCTACATATTAACTATCTATATATCTATTGTCAGACGCCTTAACCCGTAAGGTGTGGCCACCATGAACAAATCGCCTCCATGTCGCCCTGTCCCCCGCCATTTCACTGCCCTGCTCCCAGCTTAAACCCCCCTCTCTCATATACCTCTCCACTCCATCCCTCCATCTCATGCTTGGCCTCCCCCTCCCTCTCTCCCCCTCAACCTCACTCACATACACTCTCCTCGTCAGTCTCTCGCTCTCCATCCTCTCCACATGGCCAAACCACCTCAGTGTGTTTCTCCTAACGCTTCCTATCACATCCACATCCACATCACAACGCTCCTTCAGTTCCTCATCTGTCAGTCTGTCTCTCCATGTGACTCCACATGCTCCTCTCAAATAATTCATTTCCACTGCTCTCACTCGTGACTTGTGTCCCTCCAACCTAATAACCAACCAACACGTGATCCCTGAGTGACAAATGGGTTGGCGGAGGGTTAGTGCCCCTTCACGGAAAACAGCTAACTAAAAATACGAACAAGAAGCCTACATATTAAAAATGGGTTTAAAATAAAGCTTTTAATTTCTATTTTTTCTTCTTCATTTTGGGTACCACTAAGCAGTTATATTCAGCCCAGGAAGGACCTGAATTGTGAAGGAGTAAGTGAAGGCTACATCTAACTCAGTCAGTGTAAAAACTCTGTCTTAATCATAATAAAATCGTCTGGGTACCGAAAAGAACATAAAATAAGACGCCAGTGTATTGAAAGGGTTAGTACTGTACGAAGGATGATCTATCATTTTTTACTGCACGGATCATAATTCTGGAACTTAATAACCTCTTTTGAACGTTGATTTAGCAGTGTTCAGGGAAGAAAAGAGAGGAAAATGTTAGTAACTTTAAGATAAATGAAAAACAGCATTTCTCGTGTTAAGGAGAAACCGAGATACACTTACCATATTTAATTTCCTTAAAGTCAGGACGATTTTTCTTCATATTTCTTGGTACCACCACACAATTTTACGCGGCTTGGGAGAGATTTTTTTTCAAATTGGAGATGTTAGACATCTTTCATTAACCTTTCCAGTGTCAGCAGTGTTCCCCAAACTGAATCTGATTGTATGAAAGTTGCAGGAATACCAGTAAGACTTCCCCGGGTGGAAGGGTTTAGTGAGCAAAAAGGGATATAGACAAATCATGCTTTCTGAAAACACACACACACACACACACACACACACACACACACACACACACACACACACACACACACACACACACACATACAGAGACAGAGACAGAGACAGACAGACAGGCTGACAGCGACAGAGACAGAGAGGGGTTGGAATCGATACCCTGAATGAGAAAGTGTTAACCCAGAAACAGGCTGAGAGGAAGTAGGCAGGAACTCTGAGGGAGGGATGAAATATAAAATATGCTGTGCCGGAGTGGGAAGAATTAATAACTTTAGCCTTGGGACGTCTTTCACATTTCATCACCATTGCCTTCAGACGATAATTTTTAGCTCTGGGGAGACTCTTCGAAGTACAAGGGATATAATTATAGCCTTAACGATGCCTTCCACTAAGATAACTGTAAAATTTCGCCCAATAATTCCATTAGTGGGAGACATCATACTGATAACGTTGGCAACCAACCATTTCTTTCTATCTGTCTATTGCCAAACGCCACAATCCCGTAAGGGGTGGCCACAAACAAATCGCCTCCATGTCGCCCTGTCCATTGCCACTTCGCTGCCTTGCTCCCAGCTCACACACCCCTCTCTCACATACCTCTCCACTCCATCCCTCCATCTCATCCACGGCCTCCCCTTCCCTCTCCTCCCTCAACGAACCAATTACAAGAAGAAAATTTATTCTGGATGATCACGTACTGAGCTGGCACATGCTGCTGCTGCTGCTGCTGCCGATGATGATGATGATGATGATGGTGATGATGGTGATGATGATGTGAAGAAGGTGGCAAAAGAGTGAAATGTCCTGAAGTTTGTACAGCTGGAAGTCTTGTCTCTGCTCATTCTCTAATTCAGTGTTTCTGAAACAGAGCCAGTACCCACAGGCAGACCACAGTAAGATTTTAGGTGGGCCACGGCGTTCTATTAGGAGTTACAACTTTTTAAAAATATGTGGAGACGAAGAAATAAGAATCGAGTTATTTTAGTTATTTATTTGTAGTTTAGCTGAAGAGAATTTACATTAACATCAAAAGATAGTTATAGTCTTATATATATATCTACCCTAGGCAATGTTTTACATGTTTGCGTTTCGAGGTTTGGAAGAAAACTGAAGGTAATCCTTACAGTTTAAGACTTCCTCAAGGAGGAAATGGACTGAAACGGGATTGAGATCCATTGCTTTAATCTTATCTTTGACCGGAAGGAAGTCGTAGCCAGGATTTCACACCTAACGAAGTCTTGTGGTCCAGTGCTGAGATGGTAGTCCGAATGCTTTGGAAGAGTGCAAGTGAAACATCCAACAATAGTTGCTACCCATACATTCTAGAAAAGATTTGAAACCCTAGCAACAGTTTTCGTTCGGTCTGAAACCCTAGCTGCCATTTCTCTTCATAATAAGGGGAAGGATTAGATGGTGAGCAAAAACTATGACTAATCCTTCCGTTAATGACTCATGCAATCTTCTATTTTCCCATTGCTGTGACTGTTTTGTCTACGAGCCACTCTTAAGGGATAGGCATGATGCTCAGTTCCTTAAGACCTATCATTCTCCTTGAATGCCACACACTTTCAGATGCCACCAAGTCGACTCCTAATCCCAGCGTCTATAATGAATGCATGTTAGGTCGCAGACGATTGTATGTGTCCCCTTGATCAGTTTCGTACCTGATCCCACAGTAGTTATGTCTGAGAGTGTGAGATAGCCAGAGCCCTTGGTCTGTGTTTTGAGGTGTTGTTGGTAGTAGTTTTGATACTGATGCTCACTACAGTCGGTTTGCTTCTACCTGAACGCATATGGACACTTCCACTCCTTGAATACAAAGCCTGAAATTTGACATGTCTAGTTATAAGTCAGGAATTACCCTCTGTAATACCTATAGTCGATTTTTTTTTCTTCACCTAAAGAAATTAGATTGTTCTCCCAACTTGAACAGTAAAGTCATGGTTGCGTGAAAGCCGATGAAACTTACCAATGAAGTATGAATGATTGTTCTTGGTCACTAATCAAATGAGTCCTCTAATCTGCCTACACCTGGCCCTCAGCTGAGCTGAAAGGTGTTAGTGATCTTTGTCAGATCAGAGTAAATATGCCATTGTCCACATCACTGGTTGCACTATAGTATACAAAACTCGACACCAATACGGGCAGATGCTATCATAGAGATGAATGGGTTATTCGACCGCAGTGCTTTATCTATGTAATATGGTAGCAACGCTGTGAGCCGAATTCTCGACTGCGTGGAAAACATGTGTGCTTTTCTGTAGATATATACATTTCACATTTCATCTTAACGTTCTCCTGCATGTAATTTATATCGTTTCAGTATGGACATGATCTGCATCAGTAAAACACAGGAGGTTATGGAGATGTAATGAACAAAATAGAGCGCTAAGGAGGGATGAACGAAAATCTCCTAAACCAGTAAAAATAAGGTCCTGTACATCATTGTCACTCTTAATAATACTCATACATATAGGTTCTGATAATTCTTTTGCATGAATCTGCATTAAAAGTTTGTCACATGTTTTTTTAACACTGTCAATCCGATGACGTATAATTCTGTTCTGTTCAGTCTCCAAATGATTCTATTTATCTTGGGGTAAACCTTTCGAACTTGTTGGATTAGATATGGCTTTCTTTTACCCCATCACTCCAAGACGTCGCCTTAAGCTGATTAAAGCTAACTAGTAATACCAGACATAAAATTAAAAGTACATTTAATGATTATTTCTGGTACATAGGAGTCACTGATCAGA
Source organism: Coenobita brevimanus (assembly GCF_032717465.1). Classification (NCBI taxonomy): domain Eukaryota; kingdom Metazoa; phylum Arthropoda; class Malacostraca; order Decapoda; family Coenobitidae; genus Coenobita; species Coenobita brevimanus. The sequence goes on along the minus strand of NC_136998.1, from coordinate 23,612,251 downwards.
ATCAAACAATGGCCAGTTCGTGTAACCTGAACAGTAAGCAGAAAAATGGTGCTTACTCCAAATTACTGCAAGCACTCATTACTCATTTCTTTCTTGTCTCTTCCTCTGCTGCTTTGAACTCCACTTTCCACCATGCCCTTCCATTCTTACAAGCTAATACCCTTGGAACGACATCCACACCTCTACCTTTGGCAAGTCCGGTGACGTGTTTTATTACTCCATATCTTGCCATTTCCCGATTATTCTAGGCAATTTGGAAGAGTTCCTCAGGAGTAAATGGGTAAATGAATGTTATATCTAGCTCCGTCAGTTCGGAAAATCTGTTCTGGTATCAATAGATCATTTGAAGATGGCAAAAATACAATGAAAATGGAACATCGGTTAAAGAAAATAAACGAACAATTTGTATACAACTAACAAATGTCCTGAATCTGTTCAGTTCACGTTCCATTGTCACCAACTCCATAATCTTTTACTTAGGTTTATATGTCTTTTGTTCCGTGATAATTCTTTCCAATTTCTCTCATTTATTCTTCCAAGTTCTATTTAATGTCGCTTTGCATATCACATTCACATGATCAGTCACTCCTTCATACAATCCTCTCTAATCCTCGCCTTAATGACACAGACAGGCATCCTTCCCGAATGAAACATGTATTCATTTAGGTTCCCGTTACCATCCCTTACAATCCCTATACTGTATTCCTGTATCTAGGCACTACAAGGTATATATGCTTTCATGTTTTAACCCTCGCATAGTCAGGACTATTGTAGTATTCTATTTTAGCTATCGCTAGACGACTGTATTTAGCTGAGAGTGAATCATAGGTGCGTAAGAGACAATCTCATTACCACTAACCCGCTCATTGTCAAGACTACTCTACCATGCTATTGCAGTTAACGACATGTGAATTTACTAAACAGAAAATAACTGTAGGTGCCATTGCATTGTGACATATTATTAATCAAACTACCACGCTGTTCTAGCTTCGCAGTGTGGGAAAAATGGGACAATAATTATTACAGGAAAAAGTCAAACGTCGCCTTGACTTTAACCCCTTCACGATGATGGCGTGATCTACCACTATTACTGGTTAATTCCACTCAGCTTAGGGCAGCCCTTCAATGGAGAAAGGGGTAACGAGGACTAACCTTCCAAGTTCGAAGTCTCTCCTAAGATGAATAATATCTTCGGGTGGAAGCAGGGAGAAAATACGAAAGACGCCACTTTACTGAAGATAAGAAATCCAGATTTTCCCCTCTGGTGACCAAAGTCTTACGATAACTTTGTAGCTTCTTGTAGTGATGTTTTGTAGTTATTTATATATATATTAGACTCGTGGACGAGCGGTTGTTATACGTGAGTAGTTTTGTAAGTAGATAATCTTGGTTCCCTTTTGTCATGCAATGACAGGAGAGGTAAAGAATAGTATGGGACTATTTTTATTTGTCTTGGGTATATTAACAAAGTCTCTCACACACGAGTGAAGTATAAGTATAGTCCCGCGAGCTACCTCCTGTCTTGCTCTCTCTCTCTCTCTCTCTCTCTCTCTCTCTCTCTCTCTCTCTCTCTCTCTCTCTCTCTCTCTCTCTCTCTCCCTCTCTCTCTCTTCCACCCGCTCGTTCATGTTGCTAGGCTCGTTCTCCCTACTACCTTCCGGTTCTATGGCTAACCTCCTTCTGAGCTCTGCTTCCTAAATTCTGGTGTAGCAGGGGTCGTGTCACGTGTGTTACACTGTGGTTGGAAAGTTCTAGAAACCTGTGTGTATGTGTGTATGTGTGTGTATAGTCGCGAGGCGCTGTCGTGTGCCTATAAAGCATTCCTTGAGTTAAGAGTATGTAAGCATGTTTAGCATTGCTCGATTCTCACAGACACAATACCTGTCTCATCCTCTGACTTGCTGCATCTATCTGTCTGTCTATCTATCTATTTATCTATCTATCTATTATGATTTGTAATTATAATATGGAGTCCTGACACTGCTCAGCCACGTACTGGAGGTCCCCCGACAGCAATCATCATTGACATATGCTAATCTATTAGTAAATAATATTGATTATAACACTGTATACATATAATATTCATGTTAATATTGTGCTGATCCAGTAATATTACATTTTTAACAAGTTGTATACATATTTGAATAAATGCAATGGTTGTTGTATGACATTTTGTAAGATGTGTATGTATAATAGACATATGCATATAATTGTGCAATCGTAATACTGCTAGGTTATTACATTACATATTGAGTTATCCCTTTAGTAATGTCTAATATTTCACCTAACTTGTGTGATAATTCTGGGAATACAGAATTGTGGTAACATTGTATGATTTTACATAAAATTGTGTTAACATTGTGGTAATACATAATTGTAACATTGTGAATTGTTACATAATTGTATTGTAATTGTTACATTGTAGTAATACATAATTGTAACATTTTATGAATTGTTACATAATATTGTGGTAACATTGTGGTAATAATTGTAATATTGTATGAATTGTTACATAATATTGGAGTAATGCATAATTATGTTGGCCTTATAATTGTAGTTACATTTTGTTAATGCAACTGTTACGTGATTGTGTTGGCCTTATAATTGTACTTAAAGTTACATAAAAGTTACATCTTGTTAATGCAACTGTTACATAATTGTTACATATTGTTTGTAGTTACATATCGTTTGTAGTTACATAATTGTAATAATTGCAGTCCTGACACTGAATCCGGTCATGCTGCGGTCGATGATGTGCCATGCCACTAGCTTGTGGAGACAACAATTTGCTTTTTATTTCACTTGTAGAAGGAGTTTATGTGATAATGTGCCATGCCACTTGCTTGTGGAGACAACAATTTGCTTTTTGTTTCACTTATAGAAGGAGTTTATGTGATGATAATGCTATGCCACTTGCTTGTGGAGACAACAATTTGCTTTTTTGTTTGTAGTTTATGTGGTATTTTGGCATTTGTAGTAACACTTACACCTACTTTCATTTGTTTGTTATGTGATCTTACTCTATTTTTCTTTCTTTCTCTTTTCTTTTTTTTCTTTTTTTTTGTATGTATTGATTTTCTATAGTTTGTTTTTCTTCGTTTGTCTACGCTTTTTCTGTGTTGTTCATGGTTGCATAATTGCTGGTTAATTCCCTTGGGACCCTTTTTTAAGGTTTAGTTTATAATGCACAGATATTACTGAAAATGATATTATATAGCCCCATATTTTGTTATTTTATATAAAAAAAAATATATAAATATATACACTATATACTGTATTAACTATATACACTGACTTGTTGTTCACTTGTACCTATCGTCGGCAATATGTGTGACAGCATTGTGTGGAAATCTTTGTCTTCACGACTGTGTGGAAGATGTTCATTCTTACTAACGTCATTTGTGTTGGCCATTTTTTTTTTTTTCTGGTTTTCCTTGTAACTTAATTTATCTGTTTCCACTAGGTTGCTTTAATTAATAAATGTTTAATACAGTTCTTTTAATCGCTCACTGAGTACCTGTGATGGTATATTTTCTTTATTACTTTGTAGATGTAATAATGTATAGCTGTATGTATGAAACACGTATTTTATGTAGGTATAAATGGTAACACTCGTTGGTAGTAAATAAATGCTATAATAAATGAATGAATATATACAGTGTAGAATATTTATTGTTGGTGCAAGTATTTAATGATTGAATTATGAAGATAACTGAAGTAGGTATATGTATTTAAGTTGCAACTATACAGCAGGTTTTATATGTTTGTGCAAAATGTGTTGTCTATCACTGTGTATCGTATGAATGAAGTAACTATGTAGCACACTAATTTTTACCGTGGTGGAAATGGTGTGAGTGGTGTTGCACGTGGTGATAGCGTTGTCCTTCACGGGTTGATTGACGTGTTGTGGGGTGTCAGACACACGTTGATAGGCGTGGCGTCCTGTCAGCAAACACGTATGGTAACGTCGACTTCCCACACTGGTAGCTGTGGTGAGTAAATGAGCAGCGACGAGTAACTTCAGTGAAGATAAGTGAGTAAGATGAGTTGTGAATATGGGCTTGGTATTTGCTTCGTCGTTTTGACCTCGCACTCCTGCGTCAGCGGTGGAGGTTGGGTGGATGTAGCAGAGAGAGGAGGGTGAGGTCTGGTGGTTGTGAATTGTGAGTCGTGTCTCATTCTTCGTTTGTTTGTTTTGTTTTTTCTTTCTCGATGCATTCGCGGTCCTTTTTTCTTGTGATTTACTCTTTGTGGGATGAAGACTGCTACTACTTGTAGGTGCGTGTAGAAGATAATACAGATGACTCATAGAGTTGTTACTTGTAGTTGATTGTAGATGGTTGTAGTTCGCTGGTTCGTCTTAGAAAATGCAAGGTTGTTTGTATCAATATTTTGTTAAACTACTTGCAAGGCGTCCTGTGATCTCTTCTAAATCAGCGTGATGATCGTGGAGACGGAGGGGGGGTTGTTGAGAATACTGTCAGGAGATGGTTGTGAGTTGTTGGTTGTAAGAGGTATTTTTTTGTTTTCACTCTTGATAATGCAGAATCAATTGTACACTGGTGGGCTTGTATTTTGTAGGAATTCACTGTTGATTCGTAGACGAGGTTCGTACGTTCGCTGCCACCATATCTTACAATAACTTTGTAAGCTTCTTGTAGTGATGTTTTGTAGTTTATTTATATATATATTAGACTTGTGGACGAGCGGTTGCTATACGTGAGTAGTTTTGTAAGTAGATAATCTTGGTTCCCTCTTGTCATGCAATGACAGGAGAGGTAAAGAATAATATGGGACTATTTTTATTTGTCTTGGGTATATTAACAAAGTCTCTCACACACGAGTGAAGTATAAGTAGAGTCCCGCGAGCTACCTCCTGTCTCGCTCTCTCTCTCTCTCTCTCTCTCTCTCTCTCTCTCTCTCTCTCTCTCTCTCTCTTCCACCCACTCGCTCATGTTGCTAGGCTCGTTCTCCCTACTACCTTCCGGTTCTATGGCTAACCTCCTTCTGAGCTCAGCTTCCTAAATTCCGGTGTAGCAGGGGTCGTGTCACGTGTGTTACACTGTGGTTGGAAAGTTCTAGAAACCTGTGTGTGAGTATGTATGTATGTGTGTGTATGGTCACGAGGCGCTGTCGTGTGCCTATAAAGCATTCCTTGAGTTAAGAGTGTGTAAGCATGTTTAGCATTGCTCGATTCTCGCAGACACAATATCTGTCTCATCCTCTGACTTGCTGCTTCTATCTGTCTGTCTATCTATCTATCTGTTATGATTTGTAATTATAATATGGAGTCCTGACAAAAGTAATAATAAAAGATAAGTATGCACTGTAGATAAAGGACGTTACTCTTGTACCAAAGGTCATTCCAAAATGGTCCCCAGACATACAGTAATTCTTCGCTCCTCAGATGCTTCCATCTGGCCTCTAAATTGTAGCTGGAAATAGTCTACAATATAAACAAGTACACTTTTGTTCTAGTATCTCCCTTTGAGCATTGCTAGAATATTGAAATGTGTTAGTGAGCATTGTAAACACACACACACACACACACACACACACACACACACACACACACACACACACACACACACACACACACACACACACACACACACACACACACACACACACACACACACACACACTTTCTATTCAACACCGGCAAACTCCACTTTTTCGCGTCTATAAAGAAAGAAAGACGTCCCAGTAATAAATAAGCATGCTGCCCCCGGTTTCCAGAGTCATGAATACTGCGAAATGGAAAGTCGCCGAGAAAAGCTGAGCACGGATGGTGTCGATAATAGTATGAAGTTATTTTTAAGACTCAATCCAAGACTGACTCTTTAAGTTTAATGAAGTTTCTTCGGGTGTTGCACATGTTTCATTCCCTACGACTAATTCGATTATGAAACTTTATTTCGTTTAAAAACCATGTGTTTTGTGTTAGTAATGTCGTATGTCGTATATTTCTACTTCGGTACTGTGTGTGTGTGTGTGTGTGTGTGTGTGTGTGTGTGTGTGTGTGTGTGTGTGTGTGTGTGTGTGTGTGTGTGTGCTTCTACAGATCTAAGCACCAGGTCTAGTGCCAGTAAGAGGTAACACTGAGACTGTGACCCCTTTTTTTTTATCTTGTAACCAAAAGACGAATCTGTTTATCTTAGAAGTCAGTCGTTGTGAGGGGCTTAATCTAGTTTGGCTGTGTCTCTTTCATTTTCAGACTCCTCCCCAAAGTCGAGAAAAAATTGCGTGGTTGAAATAAGAATAAAATAAAATGTTAGTTATGAAAGGGTTACTCAGGTGAGATCACTACAAGAGACTGGAATAAATTGTCTCGCTTAATCCTTTTTTCACTACCATGGTGTGTACGGTACATCATTTATTCTTGCATCTCCAGGCGATTTAGTTCAGCCTAGGCATTTCAAACTTGAGAGATCAGAGAAGGAGTCCATTAATCCCTTCACTGCTAGGTTTCTCTCCTTAAGTTAATGAAATCTATCTATCTGCCTATTGCCAGACACCTCAGTTCCGTAAGGGGTGGCCATAAACAAATCCCCTCCACGTCGTCATGTTCAATGCCACTTCACTGCCTTGCTCCCAGCTCACACCCCTCTCTCTCATATACCATTCCATTTTATCCTTCCATCTCATCCTCGGCCTCCCCCTCCCTCTCCCCCCCCCAACTCACTCGCATTCACTCTCTTGGCAGGTATCCCATTGCTCCACGAAATTATTTAGCATAGTTTACTACAGTGATGGTATAAAGTATTGTATTTTAGGTGGCATAAATGGCTTCGTGGTACCTCTTCATTGGTGATTTATTTTGCAAATTTCACCTCAACGTTCTTCTGGGTGATATTTGTAGTTTTTATATCGACAGTCTCTACCAGAAATATACAAGAGGTACTGGGGCGAAGTGTGCAGAATAAATCGCTAAGGAAGAGGTGTTACAGAATCTCGAGAGCCATCTAGAATCATCATCCTGGCACAGCATCCTCGTTGTCTAAGGAGGCTCCCTAGCACCTATTATTTTTTTTTTTTTTTTTTTTTTTTCCCGGCACCCTGCCTGTTTATGTTCCCTTGTATTATGTTTACGCAAACTACCACAATGCTCACAGGACATAAATACATGCAAAATAATATGAATGTCTTCTTGTTGTCGTTGTTGTTGATGTTGATTAACCACGGTCAATCTGGCTAAGAAAAATCATCAACCGCAGGCAAGCAACTTCCCCTGCAGGGTCGTCCCTTGCAGTGAATTGATGTTCCCTTGCGTTCGACAGTGCCCCGCAACAGCGAGGCGCAGGGAAAAGTGTGGAGGTTTGGTTCTTAGATGGATGCCGCAATTGCGTCTCTCCTTCCAGTTAGCAGTGGCACCATATCAGGCTCAGTATCACTCCGTTATCTAGTTATATGGTTACCACTCAGCGTTGTAAATGGTTTCCCGGGTTGCAGGAAAACATTAGGCTTTTCACTTAGTGCATAGCCACCTGAAAGGGAAAGAAAAGCAATAAAAGGTGACTGGAAGGAAAGGGGGAAGTAAAAAAAGAGAAGGACAGACAGAAACAGAATGATAGAGGTGAAGGAAGAAATAGGCAGCACTACATCAAATGAGCTGATGATGATGGTGGCCACCGCCTACCACCAAATATTAACGTGTAGTAATGCACAACAGAGAGCTAAGGAATATCATAAGTGTGTGAGAGCTTCCTAGCCCCATAAGAATACGTTCTGTTGACTCCATTTACTCTTGGCCTAAATCTGCTATCTCTTCCTCTTTAATTCTGAATTGTATCATGAGATTAGCACTAGAATATGATGCTGGTCATGAGCTGTGTAAAGGATGAAAGAGCCGTAGTATTGTCATTTTCTGCCCCGGAGCTATGTGAAATAAGCTACAGTAGGACGAAAATCTTATCAAGTTAAGGTTAAAGAACTGTAATGTACAACTTCCCCTACTAACTCAGTTCTCATAGCTCATAGATGCACAGTTCTGGCAGTGCTCCTAGATGGTGAATATCTATCTATCAGTCTATTGCCAGACACCATAATCCCGTAAAGGGTGGCCATTTGACACTGAGTTAGTTGTTTTACAAGGAGGGGCACCAACCCTCCACCAACCCACTTGTTGACACGTAGGGAGCACGTATGTTTGGGTTATATGGTTACCACCCAGCGTTGTAAGTGGTTTCTTGGCTTACAGGAAACCATTTGGCTTGTCACTCAATGTAAAGCCACCTGTAAAGGAAAGAAAAGGAATAAGAAGTGACAGGAAAGATAGGAGAAATAGGAAGAGAGGAGGGCAGGCAAAGAAAAAGAATGATAAAAGCTAAGGAAGTAGGCAGCACTACATCAAGTGAGTGGATGATGGTCGCCACCACCTACCACAAATGGTGAATATATTCCTTCTATTTAGAGGTGAAGATTTAATGTATTGATTAGGATGATGTATTATTCATCTTATACAGTCTATTAGCAGACGATTTTCTTTACGTTAGGAAGTATCGCTAGAGAGTATCTCCAAATTAAATCCTTTCAGCCAGAAAATGCTCTCAACTCAGTCAGCTAACAGTAGCTAGAATATAATTAATCCCTTCAAACGGGGAACAAAATTATTACTACATTCTTTATACAATATGTGTGTTTGTGTGAGTGTGTGTGTGTGTGTGTGTGTGTGTGTGTGTGTGTGTGTGTGTGTGTGTGTGTGTGTGTGTGTGTGTGTGTGTGTGTGTGTGTGTGTGTGTGTGTGTGTGTGTGCGTTTATTGAACGAGACATCGAACTGGATGAGTCAGATATAGCTTTCATTTACCCTTTGACGATGCGCGATCCTTCCTATGCTGAACTGAATCGTCTGGTGGCAGAGAGAATATGAAATGAAAAAGAAAAAAATTAAAAGGGCAAAAGTATCTTCGTACTGAAGGGGTAATAAAATCATTGGACTGAAGGCCAAAAAAAAAATGCGGCATCGACTGGAGGGAGTAAAAATACCTTATCGAACTGACTGGCGGGAAAAAAAAAAAAAAAAAAAAGACAGAACTGAAGAGGTAAATACACGTCTCTGAATTGATGGGGTAAAAAAATGCCAGCGAACTGGAAGGGTTAAATTGCTGCTTCATAATATAAAAGGACTTTAGGTGCTCAACCCTTACTTTTTCAGCCCAGTGATGCAGTTCCTAGTTTATTCTTGCCATTTTCAGACAATATAATTCACCTGAGGACAGATCGTCTGGTGGCAATAAGAGCAGAGAAGAATGAGCAGTACGTCGTCTGGCTAAAGGGTTTATTATATATGTGGGTTACTAAGCTGAATTACAGTATTTCTTAAACTATGGGTTCCAACCCAAAGATGGGTCATGAGAGGGATTTTCTGGAATCTCAGAGACAGAACTGAAACAATACTTTTAGTGTATAATAAAGGTGTTGACATTGCAATGCTCATTATTTCACCATTAGCATACTGATGACAGATACGAGATGCTGTATACAAACTGCTTCCTATATATACGTGAAGAACGTTACAGCACTTGTCATATCTAAGTCAGACGATACAATATAAAATTTTCGAGCTGATTTTTTCTTCCACTCCCCATTTCTCTATTCTCACCATCTGTGACTATGCATGGCCAGGCTGACAGACTCTCAGTGATGCCTAATAAATTCACAGAAAGTTAGCAACGTTTTGCCTAATGCTTGAGTGCACTTGATATCTAACTATCAGCATCTATGCTTGGAAATATACAGTATGTCTGATGAAAAATAATTGATATTTTGATATCGCTCTAACTAAATTAGGACCCTGCCGGCAGTGACCCAGAGGAGCAAGGGACATAAATCTGCATTAAGTTAACAAGCTGTGTGTGTGTGTGTGTGTGTGTGTGTGTGTGTGTGTGTGTGTGTGTGTGTGTGTGTGTGTGTGTGTGTGTGTGTGTGTGTGTGTGTGTGTGTGTGTGTGTGTGTGTGTGTGTGTGTGTGTGTGTGTGTGTGTGTGTGTGTGGTGTGTGTGTGTGTGTGTGTGTGTGTGTGTGTGTGTGTGTGTGTGTGTGTGTGTGTGTGTGTGTGTGTGTGTGTGTGTTGTGTGTGTGTGTGTGTGTGTGCATTAGTAAGATCTGAGGAAGGGTGGGGTCTGAAGTCACTACTAACCCTATTTTGTGAGTAGCGCGTAGAACAGTTTGAGAATCATTGCTGTATAATAAACTAAATGTGCTGGATGCAACCCAGGCCAGTATTGTCATGGGATTAGGCCAAACCCCACCCCTTCTTCCCCAGTTATTTTCTGGATGTTATATACCAACACTGTCAGGTTCCTATGACTTATTCTCAGCTGAACAGACTATCAGTGTAGTTCAGACGTTGAGAGAGTTAATAATATCGGTATTGATATTCCATTGTTTTCATGGTTCACCTTCAGTAAAATTATATCCTTTTGAGTCAGCAGGAACAGCATACTAGAGCTGTCCATATCTCTAAAGGAATAACATCCTTATTTTCTGTTATTGATGCAAACACATGTCGATATAAAAGGCATAGAAGACATAAACGATAAAATTAAGTTGCAGTTTATATAATACATAACTAAAGAAGAGTTAGCCACCTAAACCCTCGAGAACACGGCCCCAGCCTCTGCCTCCACTTCCCCCCCCCCCATACCTCAGATCACTGGCCTGTATTCTAGGTGACATAAGTGACTTCGTGGTACCCATTCCTCAGCGATTTATTTCGTTTATTGTGCCATTTTTACTTTCGTCTGTTCTGGATGCAAACTATATCTGTACCAAAAATATATATAAACGACATAAAGATAACATTACCGAGCAACAGGCAAGAGAATCAGATGCTACAAACTATTCAGTGTCACATATAATACGACGCTCATAGTCATCAGCTTGGGAGGCTTTGAGGCTTCCTGTTACCTCTTCCTTAGCGATTTATCTTGCTTCTTACACCCAGATATTGTGCCAAATACA